>NC_056737.1:370257134-370302134 GCF_019279795.1 Protopterus annectens | reverse complement strand
TATACAGGCAGTGCTACCATTACTATAATTTTGATTTCTTGCTGCTAATAGTAGTGGGTATTCTGTACTCACCATACTGATGATGCAGCCAGGCCAGTTGCTGGGCATGAACCTGCACATTCTGAGACCTCTCCACAGCAGCTGTATGGGGAGACATCACACGTTAATCACACCTGCACAGTCACAAGTTGAACTTTTTCCATACTTAGAGATACATAAGACTGCATACATACAGACAGGTGGGACATCCTGAGCTTGGGCTTCTTGGATCCAGTGGTCCAAGAGTGCACCCCTCCTCCTCTTCAGGTCACTATGGTGATGATGTATCTGCTCACCAGTCCAGGGTATGCCAGTGGCAGTGGTGAGATCATGTGCAAGCTGGTCCCAGGCCTCCACTTTGTACTGCGAGCCCTGGTACTGGCCCTGCAGCAGCCTGCCATCATGGTTTTTAACTAGGGGCCCAACTATGACCCTGGACTCCTGGATGCCCCAACATTGCACTTGGAAGCACACACCTTCACCAATGCCAGACATTTTGGTCCTGCTGTGTGCAATCCCAAACGGTTATGGCTGTATTCTCACCAGTGCAGTTTAAATAGGACAGTTTTACCGCACTTTTTCTTGATTGGCTGGTTTTAATATGCTGCACTATGCTTAGCTCTGCACAAATCCACATAGCACTGCTTACACCAGCTAAGCAGAGCTGACAGCAGGTAAGCAATGCTTACACTAGCAAAGCATTGCTTATATCTATTTTTTCATTAAATTTATAACTTAAATTTTACATTTATATTTTACATATTCCCACCCCTACTGTGCTATACATGAGCCATATGATTGACATCTATAATTCAAATTCCTTTAAAGTTCATTAAATAATTTGGCAGGGTCGATTTGAACCGAGCATGTTCTACATGCTATACCATGGCAGTACCACTACACTACAGCAGTGTGATGATGTTTTCTATCACAGTAGCACTTGTCTATCATTTTCAGAATTTCAGCAAGGCTAAGCATAGCAGTGCACAGCACAAACAAGCTGTACGGCACTTAAACTTTCGATTTATTTCATGAAAAAAATATTATTACATTTTTTTATTTTGAATTCTTTCCTCTTGACCTACTGCTGCCATGCATGTAGGGCAAGAGTGCATACATTTGGTGGTGTGCACTTGAAGGCTGCTGCCTTCTAGGTGTTTGTGTTTTTTATATTTTTTTCAGTGTACGCAGACAGTGAAATGTTAGCTATTTACATTTCAGTGTCTGTGGACACTCATTTACTATATAAATTAGAGCCATGCTCTAATATTACATAGATTGACACTCATCTGTGTCAGAAAGTGATGTATGACACTTTCATAGTGAAGGGGGCATGTTTCAGGTGCAGGCACTGCTGACACATACCCCCTGCACTTGCTCCTGGTTTGTGTCTGTTTAGTTTAGATAGCAGCGTGCCTTCATGCATATGCAGGGCGTGCTGCTATCCTAAATGGACACAAACCACTCTGTGCAAGAATAGCCAGAGGCATATGATTTAAATTACCATTTGCAGATGGAATAAAGGATAAGCCTTTGTCAAAAACTCTGAACTCTACATTACTAAAAATAACTTTTGATAAATTAGAAACACACTAGCACTTTTATCCCTAATAGTACAGTGAAAATACATGCTGCACTTATCCTTTTAGCACCCAATAAGGAATACCTCCTTTCCATATGGAGAATTGACTACAACACTGATGATAATGACACGGGCGTAATCAGAGGTAATGTGGACATTGGCATTTACCCACTTCAGCAGCATCCACAGATATCCATTCAGGAAGGTTATGCATCCACCATCAAGTATTCAAAATTTATGAAGACTGCTGAGTTTAACTGCTTACATGTAGCACACATTTGCTACCAACAGATGAACTCTTACACCAATCATCTATCCTGCTATTTGTCAGGCTGAACAAGTGGTCTAAGGCATCAGACTCGGGTATTAAACTCCTTCCATGTCTGGTCTGCAGATGGAGGCATGGGTTCACAATCCATTCCTGGCAACTATTGAACTTGCTCTGTGGCACAAGGTGTACATTAAGTGAGCTTAAAGAAAGAGGACAGCTGATGCAGGGTTTGAATCCAGTTGACAGATACATTGGGTTAGTGATTGGCAAAATGGTCAAGGTATTTACCTCATATACAATATTTACATGGTTTAATTCTCACCAAGGAAAATTAGCTAGGCTTAAAATGGCCCGCAAGGGCAGTTGACATACTACTTACCTATGAACCATCCAGTTTTGCCAGTCATGAAAGTGAACTAAGTGGCATGGTAACACCTCAATACACAGCATTCAGAACTGTGCTCCAAGTTCTCAGTAAAAATGTAATCAATTAATCCTTCAGATGGTTAGCAGCAGAAATGAGGTGTTCCATTCTACCAGCACAGGTGGAAGATATCAACAGCAGAATGGCTGTTGATGATGATAATATAATTGCATTTATGAGACTGCTTGTGGGCAGTGGCACATAGTCACCAAGTCTAATGGCAGGATCACACAGGCCACAGCAGGCACATAACTCTGCAGGAAGTGACACGGGATCATGAAGTCAAGTAGATGAGGCCATTACATTGCAGGTTGTACAGTGACAGAACATATGTACCACAACATCAGTGTTTTCTGAACCACAGGAACACCTTCTGGAGGATGGCACAATATCAGAGATAGCAATGTCCATGGTAACACCTGTGCAAAGAGATTTAAGGTGTAGGCACATAATATGGTTACCTCCAGAAGCATGAAAAGCATTGGATGTCCAGCAGCAAATGTGCTGTGACATTGTTCAGGATCACAGAGAGTCAGGTAAAGATGCTCAAAGTACTGCAGGCTGTACAATAGGATTTCTGCCACTACGCATAAATGGTAGAGAATAGGAATAATGCCATGGTCACACTCAAGAGTAGTATGATGGTATACACAGCAGCCATCTTTGCATCCATGCATACACTAGTCAGGACCTACTAGACTCAATTAGGAAGCAGAAGTGATCGTGGACAAGGATGGGGTATTGGCCAGACATGTAAAGGCATAGCACATCACACACCATGTATTTTTCAGGAAAGTACTGGAAAAAGTAGATGGGACATTACACAGCATAAACTAAGCAGTCCTCATCAGTGATTATGTACACATTCAATGTTCCACTTTGAGTGCTTATCCTTGAGCTATGGCAGATAACCCCAGGCTTGTCAAGCTAATGGGGCGGTAATTTCCAGGGTCTGTGGAGGCACCGCCCTTATGAAGTGGGACCACAGTCGCCGTGCGCCACTCCTTGAGTGCGTATCCTGAGGTGAGGCTAAGATTAAACAGCTGTCCTAACTGTGGGTTTAATTCCTCGTTGAGTTCATGAAGCACACGGCCGGGGACACCATCCGGTCCCATGGGTGCTGTGTTTTTGCCTTAGTGAGGGCAGTTCTCACCTGGGCGTTGGAGATGTTTGGGGGCTACAATCCTCTGGAATAGATATCTCTCCTTTTGGGGGAGGGAGAAGTTTGCACTGAACCTGTCAGCCAGTATGTTAGCAATGTGTGTAGGTTCAGTAATTTCACATCATTTTGAACTAATTCTGAGCATATCTGGGAGTTTCCTCCTAGGTTTCTAACATAGCTAAAGAAGGCCTTATGATTGTCTTTAGAGTCCTTGGCGATTTTTCTCTCAAAATTTGCCTTGGATGATTTTATGAGAGCTCTTAGTTTTTTACTTATAATGATCAAAGGTGTCTTACCTTTCAAGGATTTTGCTCTATCTTGTAGTAGCTTCCTCCTTTTGTTGTAGAGCTTGTTTATGGCTGGGGTCCACCAGACTGAACGCTTGCCTTTGATACAGAGAGTCTTAGTTTTGTTTGGGATTGCCTGATCCATGCAGTCCTGCAGGTGCTGGTAGAAGGCATTTGTAAGTGATTCAGCGGTTTGAGTAATGTTTACCACTGGCTCAGGGGCCTTAAAGGAGACCACACTAGTTTTTAGAAGTGTGAAATCGGCTTTTGAGAAGTTTTTCACTGTGGTCTTTTTTGTTTCAGGTGGGGGCGGGATGAGGACCTCCAGCGAGATTAGTTTATGATCTGATCTCACCAGTGAGGGGTATACTTCCGGTGTTGAACATTTTTATCCATGTTCGTGATGATGAGATCAAGTATGTTTTCACCTCTTGTGGGGATGGTGACTAGTTGTTCCATGGCATTTGAGTTTATGAACTCCAGGAATCTTTGGGTTAGAGTGTTGGGCTTGAGTAGTGTTCCCAGTCTATATTAGGGTAGTTGAAGTCACCTAGTATGATGGTGTTTGGAGATACATTTATCCCCTCCAATGTTTTCAGGAAGACCATGTGAGGTTCCTGAGTTTGAGAGGGTGGCCTGTAACATGCTACAAATTGCAGAGCAGTCTTGCCTATGGTTAATTGCACCTGGATGGTCTCCGATGCATCGTGCATTGCCACCAACATTGAGGTGTGGGTGTCCTTTATGAATATGGACACCCCCCCTTTCTTAGTGTTGTCCGGATTTTGGGGCCGGGGCATGATATGAGGTGAAACCTGTTAGTGCTGGGGTGCTCTCAGGAGCCTTGAACCAGGTTTCTGTCACAGCACAGACATCGATGTTCTCCATATTGAGAAGGGCCTCGAGTGCGTGCATCTTGAGATTGAGACTTCTGGCATTGAGCAGCATTACCCTTAGTTTTTTTCCTTTTTGGTGTTCTAGGGTGGTAGGTTTAGTATTTGAGCCTTGCCTAAAAAAGGCACTATGGGGGTGGCAAGAGCCTTTGCCAATATCCAGAAGCCCAGGGGTGACAGGTGCAAGCCATCCCTTGCGAAGCAGCATCCACAGATATCCATTCAGGAAGGTTATGCATCCACCATCAAGTATTCAAAAATGATGAAGACTGCTGAGGTTAACTGCTTACATGTAGCACACATTTGCTACCAACAGATGAACTCTTACACCAATCAACTATCCTGCTAATTGCCAGGCTGAACAAGTGGTCTAAGGCATCAGACTCGGGTATTAAACTCCTTCCATGTCTGGTCTGCAGATGGAGGCATGGGTTCACAATCCATTTCTGGCAACTATTGAACTTGCTCTGTGGCACAAGGTGTACATTAAGTGAGCTTAAAGAAAGAGGACAGCTGATGCAGGGTTTGAATCCAGTTGACAGATACATTGGGTTAGTGATTGGCAAAATGGTCAAGGTATTTACCTCATATACAATATTTACATGGTTTAATTCTCACCAAGGAAAATTAGCTAGGCTTAAAATGGCCCGCAAGGGCAGTTGACATACTACTTACCTATGAACCATCCAGTTTTGCCAGTCATGAAAGTGAACTAAGTGGCATAGTAACACCTCAATACACAGCATTCAGAACTGTGCTCCACGTTCTCAGTAAAAATGTAATCAATTAATCCTTCAGATGGTTAGCAGCAGAAATGAGGTGTTCCATTCTACCAGCACAGGTGGAAGATATCAACAGCAGAATGGCTGTTGATGATGATAATATAATTGCATTTATGAGACTGCTTGTGGGAAGTGGCACATAGTCACCAAGTTTAATGGCAGGATCACACAGGCCACAGCAGGCACATAACTCTGCAGGAAGTGACACGGGATCATGAAGTCAAGTAGATGAGGCCATTACATTGTAGGTTGTACAGTGACAGAACATATGTACCACAACATCAGTGTTTCCTGAACTACAGGAACACCTTCTGGAGGATGGCACAATATCAGAGATAGCAATGTCTATGTTAACACCTGTGCAAAGAGATTTAAGGTGTAGGCAAATAATATGGTTACCTCCAGAAGCATGAAAAGCATTGGATGTCCAGCAGCAAATGTGCTGTGACATTGTTCAGGATCACAGAGAGTCAGGTAAAGATGCTCAAAGTACTGCAGGTTGTACAATAGGATTTCTGCCACTACACATAAATGGTAGAGAGTAGGAATAATGCTATGGTCACACTCAAGAGCAGTATGATGGTATACACAGCAGCCATCTTTGCATCCATGCATACACTAGTCAGGACCTACTAGACTCAACTAGGAAGCAGAAGTGATCGTGGACAAGGATGGGGTATTGGCCAGATATGTAAAGGCATAGCACATCACACACCATGTATTTTTCAGGAAAGTACTGGAAAAAGTAGATGGGACATTACACAGCATAAACTAAGCAGTCCTCATCAGTGATTATGTACACATTCAAGGTTTAGGTCATGCAGCACTGTGAGATTCCTATCTGTAAAATCCCCTGCATCCAGTAGGTCACATCTTTGCTGAAAGTCAGCATCAAGTTCACATGCCAGGACATCCTCAGGATCACATGCACCATCACCCTCCCTATCCTTAAGGGACATTGTATTTGATCTACTGTAATTCAGTGTTGGCAGTGCAGCTACTGAAAATATCATGTCAATAATGTCATTCTTTAAAGAGAAAGGACATTTTAAATATATCTGTGTGCATGTGTGCTGGAGGGGCAGGGAGGGGAAACTTTAGAATGCAACACAGATCAGTACTAAGAGACCTTATCAGAATGCATTTGAGTTTAATAACAGTAAGGCTTACAACAGAAAAAATGTGGAAAAATGGGCAGGGGTAAGCTGCAGACTGGAAAGTGTAACAGCTTTAAGGGCTTAATCAGCAGCATGCTATTATTACTTATGATTTCTTGAAAGATAATTTAAAAAAAATCTAAAAATTGTGGGGTGGGTTAGGGTGGAGAACAGTACAATGAAATAAAATCCATTATCAACAACCTAAACCAAACCGGTATTACATGAGTAAAACTAATCCTGCCATCAACAATAGTACTGTTGCCACTTCACCCTCCGCACTTCACAAATGATGATTGTTTTCACTTCTGATGGCACATGGTTTGCTGTCTGCAACAGAATGAATTGATCTGGTGTGCAGCACCTCAGTAGAGAATAGCAATTATTTCTTATATATAATAAATAAATGTGCAGAAACATTACAGAATAAAAAAGAAATGTGATGTAATTTTTCTTTTCTCTGCAAGATAGCACCTCATGAAAATTGCAAGCTGGAATACAGCACTATTATATCTTTAAATACACACATTTTTTTCAAATTGTGCAATCAGGTAGTGCAGTTGCAACGATCAAGTAATAAACCTTCCACCAGTAGCTTATTTAGCTACAGTCCTTAAACAAAATGTGCAGCAATACAGTACAACATCTACATATTCCTTAAATGCTGCCTATTCCATTCATTGCACAGAGCTCAGTGAACAGCCAGTCATGACTCATACTGTATGTTAAAGAAAACAGTAAATAACACATATGAGTAACTGTACTTTAGAAAAAGAAATACAAATAATGGGGACTATCTGCTTAATAGTGCAGTAGGCTGTGTACCACACAGCATAGAGTACATACAGCGCTGTATGCATCAGTCATACTCAGTGTATAATTAAAGTAACATTAACTTGAATGTCATGGTCCATAGTTGTGAACTAGATGTCACCTCTTCACTTGCATAGCCATATACCAGCTCAAGCCTGCCACATGGGTCACCACCTGCTGCTGACTGGTCACCAGCACTATCATCAGAAGTGGAAGGTTCTATACTGGGAGCTGCAGTGAAATTATGGGACAGTCCACCACCAGACAAACACATAAGCATGTTATTCAGAATGCTGCACTTGGTAAACATCCTGCATGTAGTAATAGGGTCATATTAAAGTGCACCCTCAGACTCATACAATTAATGGAAATGGGCTTTCAGTAGGCCAAACACCCCCCATGGCAATTCATGTCTGGAAAAGGGCAGTGTTTTACCATTCTTAAGTAGCTCCTGTAGGGTTCTGAATGGGGTCATGAGCCAAGGCTCCAGTGGATAGCCTGCATCACCTGGAAAACACAAAAAAAAAAAAAAAGAAATGGGGGGTGAGACACAAAAAGGAAAGGGAAGGGAGGCTTAGTTCTAAGCAATACATTTTCCAAAGAATAGTCAAATAAATAATTATAGATAATTTTAATTAAAATTTCCACTTATCAACAAGGTGAACATGGGGTATCCCAAAATACAGAAGATGCAGTAGAGTCAGCTGGTTTGCAAAATATGGGAATCATGGATATTGCTAGGATGCTGGGCCCACACATTGGTGATGTAGCCCAATACATCACACACTACCTGGCAGTTGATGAAATGGTAATGCTAATTGTAGCCCTTCCTATTGTTGTACCACTCCCCCAGTGAGTCCGACGGGCCCTAATGGCAACATGGGTGCAATCTATCACAGCAAGCACCTCAGGGAAATGTGCCATCCTGTAGAAGACACACATGGTTCTGTCTCAGTCCTGAGGTGACATTGGGAAATATATCTACTGATCTACACATGCCATGAGTATGTCAAGGAATTGCTGACATATCCTCATGGCAGAAGCCTGAAATATACCCATGTCCCTAGTCTGTCTCTGGAAGTCAATACATAATTTAGTGCCCACAGGTATAGGACGGCCACACAACCTGCCAGTTCCCATCTGTGGACTAAACATACTCACTAAAGACCTTACAATATTCCTGTCAACTCTAAATCTATCAAGAATGTCATGATTATCAATGTTATAATAGGTTATCCTTTATGTATGTCTTTGCCTTCTTGGTAGGTGTGTGCCACTGGGTGCAAGCAGTTTTGGCTTGATGAAGACAAGCAGCTCATACTTCAGAAATGACAGGGCTGGCAACAAAAGCAAACATCTGTGCCAAATGTAAAGTAGAAGGAAAA
Organism: Protopterus annectens; assembly: GCF_019279795.1. Classification (NCBI taxonomy): domain Eukaryota; kingdom Metazoa; phylum Chordata; order Ceratodontiformes; family Protopteridae; genus Protopterus; species Protopterus annectens. The sequence continues at coordinate 370,293,339 of NC_056737.1, read as the reverse complement.
GGTGTGACTTTGCCTTTTATGACACATCTGTGGACAGCACTAAAACGTGTCAAAAGACGACTGAGAATCTCAAACAGGCAGGAAGTGGACTAATTAACATTATACCTTCTACATCATTTCTCATTTTAATCTCATCACTCCTTCATTTGCACAAGTTCATTTGAGATTGCCACTTGTTAATGCAACTGGCTTCTATGAATCATGCCAAGGCTGTGCTCAGGCATGGACAGAGCAGATTGTTATTACATGTATGAGTAATAAATATGAATACCACCCTATGTTCTATAGTACTATAAAACAAACACGACTGAAATTAGAATTCTAAGTACTATGCAAACATCTGGGGATATGCGTCACTGCAAACATATACAAATGTGTGCTGATTTGAAACATATAACTAAATTCTACCTGATACTGCAGTGTAAGATTAAAGAAGTATTTCTGCTCCTTTTTGCCCAAAGTCTTGTCCCAGTTATTAGTTCTGCTGAGTGTTTAAATCTGATCAGTGAAAGGGAAAAAAATAAATGTAGCACTGTGAAAGACAGAAGACCATAATCTGTTTAGGGTTGTTTACTAGCATAGTTTACAGCTCAAATATATTCAAAGGGATACACTTATTTAACTGCAGATATACTGGAGACACATCAGAACTTCTAATGCACAGAAACTCCTTCCTCTGGGGAAATGCCACATAGCATTAATGACACATTCTTTTCATACATTCATAAATAATTCAGTCAGTAGCTTGTTTTTTACAACTTCCCAAAGTGAAAACAGCATCATTTTAAACCTACTAATAAACAGAATTGCATCTGAGATGCAACAAAAGTAGTATTTTCTGAGTCCTAATATGCATGCATTCACAGTGTATTTTGTGTCATCAAGCACAAATGTGCAAAGCTATGGCAGTTAATATGTTGTAATAGAAGACTGAAAGTCTAAAACATTACATAATGGCATTGCAGCTGTAGTATAATGTTTTCTTCAAAAGTGATTAATAAAACTGAGTTAATTACTTTGGGTGTATCTAGTGTTCACAAAACAAGTACAAAACCGAATTCCAGAAGTATCATTCCAAATATCAATTCATAGAACATGAATGAAATCTAATTTAGAGGTGTAATTCACAGCCTGTGATCCGCAAACAGGTTCACAGCCTGAATCAACATTTGGCAACAAAATTGGCATGCCAAATGTAGCCTCCACTCTGCACTGCCACAGACCATAAAGGAAGAAAAACAAAGTTCCATGTAATAGACCTGATTCCCTGGCTGACAGCCATGAGCCAATGCTGGGTATTTATGGGGCAGCAACTCAAATACTGTTGCTGTTTGCTAGGAGGACAGAGCTGCCTCTCTTTTACTTTAGCTTTAATATTGTGTATTATGAGCAAACTACAAACACACACACGCACATGCACACACACACACACACACACACACACACACACACACACACACACACACACACACACACACACACACACACACACACACACACACACACACATTTAATTTTCCAGGTAACAGAAATCTTACACTGTATATGGAAGTGGGAATTGAACTGGAATTCAGTAAGCATATCTACCCTTTTCATTCTTCCTGAGCTAACACTGCTGTCCTGATAATTTAACTAGGTAGCTGTGAATACCAGCTACAAGCATTACTTCTCTGGGAACATGACTGTGGCTTTTTTAAGCTGTGTTTATTTTACTTGTGGTTTACCCAGAGGACTCCCCTGTGGCTCAGCTTTTACTTAAAGGAGCAGTTCTGCAGTACTCTATCCTGCTGTTCTATGCTGGTAAGTGTTCATCTGTTCTCTTTTTGCCTGAGTTGTTATTGTTTTCTTCCTACTATTTATGACTAATGTTACCTTGACTGGCTACTTCTCCAGTCAGTATATTCAGGAGCATGAGACACTGTTATACACATAACACGTGTGTGTGTGTGTGTGTGTGTGTGTGTGTGTGTGTGTGTGTGTGTGTGTGTGTTTGTAATGTTTGTGTGTCTGTAAACATGCATGCATGCATGTTCCTGTGGCAATGCCTGTGCAACATTTGTTAAGTAAGAAAATAGCAATAACTCCCATTCTTCTGGTTGTCTTCTCTATTAGCATAAAGAGATAAAGACTTAACTACATCCCAGGTAACCCAAGTTTAATTAGTGACCTGTTTTAGCTGGTGGAGGGGATGTCAGGCGTGTGCTTGAGGTATGCTCCTCATGATGAACCTCCACTGTAGACAAGGGATCTCATGGAAACAGGGCAAAATTGTTGAATGTGATTTTGTCCCTCCCTTTTCCACTGATATTTTTTCCGTACTTTCCTAGTACCTCCTCTCTATCTTCCCCCATCTTTTTGACTCCCCTCTCAGCTTTGCCACTCTTATAATTTTCTTTATTGCTATCCGAAATATCTTTTGAAACTCTTGCTTGGCTATTCCTTGCATACTGTTCTTTTTCTTGATTATAATATCTTTGACCTTAGTTACCATCATCCTTATTCTTCTTAACTCTGTGTTCTCCCAATCTCTATGGACCATCTCCAGCTCTCATATACAAAACTCATATGTACTGCTGCTTTCTCCAAGGCTCCCCTGCACACCAGAGCCCAGTCTTATTCTTAGTAATATGCATCATCAGTTTCCTCTTGTCTATATCTCCTCCATCTCTAACTGTCTTTTCTTCACTCTTTCCTCATTCTTTTTCCTCTTAAGAACCATCTCTTCAGCAGCTTTAATGCCCCCTAAAGCTCTAATTAACAAAATCAAAAGCATATTGATAGCCTACTTGTGGTATCCTAATAAGCTAAAAATAGTGTCCCAAAAACATATTAAAACATGGGGGGAGGGTTCTGAATATATAGGGCTGGATTCAAACAGGGCCGTCACCACCAGTAAGCTCTAACACAGCGTTAACCCTTTCTGATTGAAATACAAGCCCACCACAGTAATTGTACATGGTCTGTAGGATCAACACAGTAGGCCATCTCCTTGGCTGAGCTGCATGCTTATAAGGCATTCCAGGAGACCAGCCTATACTAATTAGCCACTTTAACATCACTTAAGTAAATAGAACAACTGGTTTGCAGTACAAAAGATATATGGGTAAGGAACATTAGGATACTCTTTAAATATTACTCTAAGTCACTTAAAAAGTTCAAAGAAGAACAGGGGAAAGGCTTTGAACTTTATATCCTCAGCACCTAAAGCAGCAAGTTAACAAAGCAGAGTTGTAGTCATCTGTGCTAACACTGGATACCAGGAAAATTATTTAACTTACCCTGAGTCATTAAAACAATACAATGGGAAAAAGCTTTTAATCCTGTACCCTTGGTACAGGGAGCTACACCTAACAAAGCAGATTCACTCAGCTGTGTTAACACTAGACATCAGGTAGATTACGCTACATCACCTTAAAAATTAAGATTAGGGGGGGAAACATTAAACCCAGTATCCTTGGTACAAAAACCAGCTCCTTCACTATGCAGAGCTTTAGTCCTTTGCACCAGCTGAGGATTTCATGAAGTATTTGATCTTGCATCCTGATATTTTTCTGACTAATAAGAATGAATTTCTAATGTCTAACATTATTGATTAACTGTAACAGTCTGTGAGATATAAGGGACATGGCAGGTATAAATGGCAAAATCGGGGCATTCTGTAAAAGCAAGGACTATTAAGGGGATGGGGGGTGTGCCATGTGGTAGGGTAACACACCTCTAAATGGCCATGCTGAAGACTTCCAGACAAAGCTGGGAGGGACACCAGATGACTCCAAGGATAAATGTTGAATATTACTGGGATTAACTTAAAAAATATAATACAACTGCAAGTCTAGCATCACAATCTAGTTTTTGAACACTAAGAAGAACATAACTCTGATGTCTGGCATTACTGACTGACTATAATAAGCCATGAATTATGAGGGACAGTGAAATAATAGAAGGTTACAGCAAGGATGTTCTATAAACTAAGGGGCAGGGAAGAGGTGTGTGTGTGTGTGTGTGTGTGTGTGTGTGTGTGTGTGTGTGTGTGTGTGTGTGTGTGTGTGTGTGTCTGTATTTGATTGTGTGCATTTATAAGGGAGAATAAATGATGGGGATGCCTCTGCCAGCATGACTCATAGGCTGCCAGAGGTGTTTACCACAGGAAAGTTCTATTTAGCACTACTAGTAATATTGGGTGATACAGAGACATGCAAATTAGAGTCATGTCTTTCCTCATTGTAGCTAATGTTGCTCTGAAACACATTTTCCATGATCACAGAATCTGCCATATTTGGCCACAGCTCTTAATGCCCATGACAGCTTTCTTATGAATCTGAGGGATAGAAAACTATGTTATAATATGGCCTTTAATTTTAAAACTATTATACATTGATCTATTGGTCAATATGAGGCTAAATGAATCAAAACTACATTTGCAGCTGTGTATTGTTAATAATTCAGAAATTAAGTGATATTTGGTTATTAATATATAATTATGTTCTCTATAACATAACCAGTCTAGCTGACTCCAAATATCTATAAAATATACTAAAGGCCAGTAGCGTAGCTAAGATAGGATGAGAGGGAAAACTGTCCTGGGCGCAAAGTGTTGGGGAAGGTGTGATCAGCTGATCCTGATTTCTAATGCAATGCTATTTATTGCATTTAGGGTCAAAACCTAAGTTTTTAACTAAAACCTTAGCACTGTAGCTCTCCATGCAGGCAGGGTAGAAACTGTAGCAACTGTTTGCTGCAGTTTATTGAAAGAATTTTTTTTTTTTTATTAAAACATGAGCAGTGTAGTGCTCCATGCAGGCAGGTAGAAACTGTAGCAACTGTTTTCTACAGTTTATTAGAAGAATTTTTTAATTTTTTTTTTAAGTAAACATGGGGGCGGCTATGGTGGTGCAGCAGTTAGCATTGCCACCTCACAGCAAGAGGTTCTCTGGTTATATCCTCAGCTGGGTTGCCTTCTGCGTGGAGTCTGCATGTCCTCCCTGTGGTCTCGTGGGTTTCCTCTGGGTGCTCCGGTTTCCTCCCACATCCCAAAGGCATGCTGTAGGTGGATTGGACACTCTAACTTGGCCCTAGGTGTGAGTGTGTGTGTGCCTTATGTGGAAGGTTGGGCGCCGGGCTGGCAACTCAACACCATAAAAACTCCACTGCCAATCATGAGCAGACAGGTGATCCGCTGTGGTGAACCCTAACCGGGAAAAAACAAAAGAAGAAGAAGAAGATGAGCATTGTAGTGCTCCATGCAGGCAGGTAGAAACGGTAGCAACTGTTTGCTACAGTTTATTGGAAGAATTTAAAATTTTTTTTTTTTAAGTAAACATGAGCAGTGTAGTGCTCTATGCAGGCAGATAGAAATGGTAGCAACTGTTTGCTACAGTTTATTGGAAGAATTTTTAAATTTTTTTAAGTAAACATGAGCAGTGTAGTGCTCCATCAGGCAGGTAGGAACTGTAGTACCTGTTTGCTACAGTTTCTTGGAAGAATTTTTTTTGTAGTAAAACTTGAGTGCCATAGTGCTCTGTGCAGGCAGGGTATAATATGTAGTAATTGTTTGCTACATTTGTAGCATGCAATTTGCTACAGTTTATACCAAGAATTGTTTTTCTTTTTTTGTAAATAAAATGGAGGAGTATCATAGCAGGGCACAGAAATGGGGTCTGAATGGCTAGGTGGGGGGGATGTTGTCTATCTGACCATTTGATTGATGCACTACTATAAATAATGTAATTTTTTTCCCTTTACTTGAAGAGCTGAGGGGGTGGGTGATGGTTCATATTACTGGCACAGGTTAGGGTTTCAGCCAGCTATGCTTCTGCTAAAAACTATTAAAAACTAAGTACCCAAACGCTTTAACATTTAAAAAGGTGGTTATTCACTGTATTTCCACTGGGAGTGAATATAGGCTTATAAGAAACAGCAAATGAAAACAATGTTATATTTGAGAGAAAATAAATCTTTAGCTTGGTATAACTGTATGAAAGGAGCAACTGAGAAAAATAGAGGAATATAATACACCAAAGAGAAATGGTTATCTCTACAAGCCATCAGAGAGCAGATATTTCAGGTAACTCAAAGCTTTTCACCTTACAAATACCCAGAATTATTAGAGTACATGTATGAGATAACTTTTATAGGCAGTAATAATAAATATCCATTATATAACCTCTATAAAATGAAAAGAGAACAAAATTCATATCCAGATAGATAATTATTGGACATAAGTACTTAAAATGAAAAATGGAATTTATTTTAAAAATAAAAACATTCCTATTAAGATCTATTAAATGTACTACAATCTCATTATTTTGGAGAATATATATGGAATTTATTTATTAATTTGACATTTGTTGACCGGGTTAGTCCAGCTGGGTTGGAACCCTTTTTCAGTGGACACCTGGGGAGAAAAGCTCCACAAATACATAGACATGCAAATACATAACTACATTAACATAATACATAGCTATTTAAACAAAAGTTACCAGTAGAGAAAAAAAAATATGCTAAGTTTAAAATGAGTTGCAAATAGATTCTAAAAATCAGCAAAGTTCATCTGGTATAGTATAGAGTAAAAGTTAAACAGATATAAAAATTTACATTCTTTATCATCAGATTGTTGCCTCACAGCAATAGGTTCTCTCGTTTGATTCTCAGCTTGAGTTGGGAGTGCCTTCTGTGTAGAGTCTGCATGTCTTCCCCACGGTCGAGTGGGCGTTCGAAAGACATGCTTTGAATGGGCGTACCTTCATTGAAGGTTGGGTGTCGAGCTAGCAACTCGACACCATAAAAACCAACTGCCAATCATTAGCGGACCGGAGTTCCACTGTGGCAACCCCTAACTGGGAAAAGCTGAAAGACAAACAACAACAACGACATCATCAGATTCAGCTGAGTAGTAGCAGTGGGAAAGAACTATTTAGGCACAATAAATTCTGTTTGCATCTATTGTAAAATGCAGGTACAAGGTAGAGAAATTATGACAAGTAGGAGTAATGTAGAAAAACATAGTAGGAGATAAAGGAAGTAGGGTGACACAGGTATAGGAGAAGGGAGGGAGGCAGGTTGACAGAGAGGAGTAAGGTTAAATATAACATTATATATTTGTTAAATTTAACATTATATACTCCACATAGAATAGCCAGAATTACAAATAACTAATAAATTATTTTTTTAAACAAGCACTGTCTTTATTAAATTATCACTTATGATGTAGGCGATCATGCATTTATATAAATGAAAACAAACCCTATTGACATATTTTCAGTTGCAACCATTACACATCACTTGCAATTTATTCAGTCATTGTCAAACATTAAATAGCTTACTTATTCACTTCCCACCTTCTGTTAAACCTTATTCCTCCTCCAAAACATAACTGTGCATGTATTGTTCCCACAATTCCAATTTTTCTATGTAATTTGCTACTACCCTTTTCAAAAGATCCTATTTTCAGTTGTTTTATCTCTGTTACTATATTTCCTATTTCTAGTTGGTTTAGACTTTGATTTCCATTTTCTAGTAATTGCTTTTTTGGTAGCCACTATGTTTAGGCAATTCCAATTTTGTATCATAGCTCAAAAGAATAATTTCCTTATTTACAGACATTTGCTCAACCAATATTTCTGATACAGTACTAGGGAATTTTTTAAATCTTACAACTCATTGCACTCCCAAAACATATATTCCCAGTCACCTTTTTCTTCGCTATCACGCCCCCAAAATTTACAATCTACCTGAGGAAAAATTCTTTGGACTCTACTTGGTGTATAAAAATACTTATGCAAACACTTCCAAACAAAGATCCTAAATCTTCTAGACGTTGTTACATATTTGTGAACCATACATATTTCCCTGCATTGTTTTTTTGTGAATTACTTATCCAATCTCTCTTTCCAATCCTTCTAACCTCTTCTGATTGACTCCTATAATTATCATGCAATATTTTATATGCTCTACTAATTATTCCTTTTTAACAGCAGCTTCTGTTCTAGATTCTACCAAAAACTCTACCAGTGCTAGTCTTTTACTAAGAATCACCCTATTTCTTTCTCTTTGCTTATACTAATTCTATCAATCCTTGTAGAGAAAGCAAGCTCTAGCCTGCAGTCCAAATGAATTATTTGTGTCTTCCCATTCTATTACCTTTCCCTCTCTAATTATTTGCTCCCAGTACAATGGTTCCTTTGCTTGTTTTCTCCAGTAAATTCCACCATCCCTCTTGCCTGTTTTCTGTACCCCTAATTACAGTCATCCCTATTGGCAGAGTCTCCTTTCTCCATCCCTGTGTTGGCTTAATACTTAGAATACGTTCTTCTACTTTATGACTATATCATTCTGTATGGTTATTGTTATTCTCCTTAAGGATCTGCATCCAAAATCCCAGTCTCTCCTTATTTCTTGAGCTTCCCCCTTTTAATCACCCCTTTCCATTTTGAATTGTAGCTTTCTTCTTGTGCTGTATATAGGAGCCTTAACTGTGTAGTTCTGAAATACCCCTTCAAATCAGGTAATCCCAAACCACCTTGGTCTATTGGAAGGATTAACTTATCCCACTTGACTCTTGCCCTCTTCCCCTCCCAGATAAAATCCGTCACCTCTTTATTAATTGCTATCCACAACTTCTCCTCTGGTTGATAAAAATATGCCTGACCTGTGTAGAAACCCAAAGGGACTAAAAGCATTTTTATTGCTTGTATCTTACTATGCATATCCATAAAGCAGAGTTTCATACTTCTCAGTTTTTATATTATCTTTTCTTTAGTGTCTTCCCACATATCCTTATCTGCCATAACAGAATCATTTGAATCCATACTCCTAACTACATAATTTTATCATGTCTCCATAAATATGGGTATTGCTGAATCAATTCATCTATACACACATAGTTTACAGCTATTGCTTTTGTTTTATCTTCAGGATTTTTTTCCAGAAAGACTAGAAACTGTCCCAAAATGATTCACAACATTGAAGTATCCTTTTCTAGTTTTATCAGGTATAAAATAATATCATCTGCAAACAAAGCAAACTTTTCTTGATTACCATATCAGTTATATCCTTGAATTTCTGAGCCTCTTATTTCCTTTGCTAATGTTTCTAAAAATAACACAAATAACACATGTGAAAGAGGACACCCCTGCTTGGTTCCTCTGCTGAAACAGAACTTATCAGAGAGGACCCCCAACACACACACACTTACATTTTTTCTCCAGTCCCTCATATATCCTCCTAATCAACCTTATAATTTTGTCAGGGAATGCAAGTGTTTCCATTGCCCTACTTGTAAAATCCAGCTTAATCCTTCAAATACTATCTCTGCATCATGACCCGCCAACAATAGTGGTGTTTTCTTACATTCTGCTTCCTTCAGGATCATCATTGTTCTATTAATGTTGTCAAATGTTTGCCTCCCCTCCACAAAACCACATTCATCCATATCTATCAGTTTTGGTATTACCTTAGCCATTCTTATAGCTATTATAGATGTAAACACTTTATAATCATGGTTTAGAATTCAAATGGACCTTTATGGAGCTGGATCTAATGAGTCTTTACCACCTTTAACTATTACAGCCACCACAGTTTTCTTTCAGGATGGTGGTGCTTCTCTTCCTTTTAAAATACTGTTAAAACCTTCCAGACCTTTATCACTTTCTTATTTCTTAGCTTCCAAACTTCTACAGGAATACCATCTATCTATCCCTGGGTACTTTCTTGTAAATTGTTATATATCACCATTTTTATCTCATCTCATATCATCCTATCCTAACTATTGTTAATTGAGCCTCATCTACATCTAACAGTGTCATATTTAATTTTTCCATACACTCTTCCATTTGTACTTTTTCATGATGTACACGTCTCTGCTTTATACATATTCCCATAAAATGAACAAAATATTTCTAATACCACTACAGGATCTCTAGTTATTTTCCTTGTTATAGGCTCCCCAAGCTTGGAAACAACCCGCTCTACTTTTTGTTGCCTGAGCCATTCTGTTATTATCAAAAAACAGTTGCTTAATTGTTATCCTGCTAAACTTAAGCATATTATCACGGTAGTCTGTTGTTTTGTCGTTAGCACTCTGCAATTGTGCCTCTTCTTGTTCTATGAGATTTCCCCTATTCTACAGTACTTTATCCTTTGGCAGTCTCTCTAAATAATTCTTGTTGCTTCTTAACCGTATCTCTTTTTTTATTTCCACCCTGTTTTTAAACTCCAGATTAATTTTATCCCACATTCCAGCTATATTTTCAGAAGAAATTTCTATCTTCCCTAATAACTCCCAAATATTTTCCACTATCCTCCTTTAAACAGATAGGTGGGTATGCTTCAGTGCCTTATTTTTATTTCATTTGCATTTTTATTTTAGTTATTATTGGTGCATAATCTGAAATAGTTATTGGATGGGTACCAAAACTCTCAATTAAATGCACGTGTTCTTGTGAAATATAATTTTTGTGTAGCCTAGCCCACATTTTTTTACCCTGGGGAATGACAGATAAATTCTCTCTGAACTCCTACTACTGAATCCATGACTGTATGATTCTACTACACATGCACACACACACACACACACACACACACACACACACACACACACACATATATATATATATATATATATATATATATATATATATATATATATATATATATATCAAAAAACAACTTATTCAAATAGTTTTTTACACTTCAACAGTAATCACCCTCCCTGGAAAAAGAGGAATTTGGTCAAAAGCCAGATGATAAGACTGTCAAGGTTGATCAGTGATGACATGCTTTTATACCAAGAACTTGGTTTACTTAAAGAGATGTTTAAGGAGAGAAATTACCCCCCAACATTATTAGAGGAACAACAAACACTGGTTTTGAAGGGTAGGTTTTCTAACTATTCTCTGATTTTAAGACATCCAGACTCCCAGTATGTCACAACATCAATGGACTTCAGTGGGAGCCTTAACTGCATGTTAACATATGATTCATACTCTCCCACTGTTAGATGTATTATTGAAAGAAATTGGAAAGCAGTGTTTGGAGCGTTTCAACTTACTGAAAGATTGGGTCAAACTCCGAAGATAGTTTATAGAAAAGGAGACATTATAAAGAAATTGTTTGAAAAAATGGTAACTACAATAATACAACACATCAAGGAACCATGAAAAAGTGTGGTGCCTGCAGACAGTGCAGATTTATTTATGATACTAAACACATCACCATAGGCAACCATCAGAGAGTCTTTAGTGTATGTGGCAACTTTGACTGTAACACCAGAGGAGTGATATATGCTGTCACTTGCACAACATGTACTGCTTTTTACATAAGGAAGACTGAAAATGCTTTAAGAAAAAGGATATATCAGCATATATAAGCAATTTGGAAAAAGACACTATAAATGCACTTTACAGACACTCCACTTCTTGCTCTGAATTTAAGAAATTTATCTTCTGTATTTTGGAAAAAGATATGGTCAACGACAGAGGGGATAATTGGTCTGCTTATCTTGAATACAGGGAGACATATTGGCAGATACTGTTAAATGCTACACAATCTCCCAGTATAAAATATCAATTAATAGTCTATTAGTACTGAAGGCATACTCTGTATAATTTTTATTAATGGATTTTAAATGTTTTTGATGTATTTCATTACTGTTTAGGGAATGGGATTTTTTGCTTGCAGTTACCGGTTCTTTGTTTAACTATTGTAGTAGATATTAGCATTTTATTTTAGTTTTTAGTATTAATTATTAAATTATTCCTTTTCAACTATAATTGTATTTATGTGTATTTTGGATTTTTTTTAGGATCTTAATGCTTAATTGATTTTAATTAAATGATTCATATTAGTATATAAAGGAAGTGGTGTAGTGAAAATGTTATCTGATGAAGTTCTGTTGTTTGGAATAAAGGAACAAAAGTGTTTATCACACATACACTATGTTTGTGACCTCCTACCTTGATTTCCCATTTTTGGACAGTGGTTGTCCTCTAATTGTACCATTTTTGAAGCATCTCTTCTTGAGCAGTCTCATACTCTGTCAGCCTTTTCTTCATTTCAGTCTCTGATTTTTGCAGTTTTGTCAGCTCATCTGAATATCGCTTGAAAGCTTATTCTATTTTTTCCAGTCTTTTGTTATTAGAGTTAATATATTCCTTTCTTGTTTTGTTTATTTTGTTCAGTTCTGAGCAGATTTGACTTTCCTCTAGATTACTGGAAGTCATGCCTTGTACCAAAGCTGGAGCTTAAACTGCTTTTTGCTGAACAGCTGCAAGATTCTTCCCAGCCAGTCTTTTCACCTTACCTTTTGCGATTGATTTTTTTCACATTACCTGAATTTTTTTTTACTGGCATCTAGGCAGTGCACTTACTAGCTAGCTACTGAAATTTACCCCAAAAAACTAATTCACTGGTTCTGTTTTCTGAGTTTTTGTTTTCATACTGTGAGAGCCAAAATTAAGCTGTTACACAGGATACAGCCATATTGGAAGTCTGAAAACTTCAAAATTATTGAGAGCTAACATAAGCATTAGGCCAAGCACTAGAAATAGAAAAATGCAAGCTTACAAAAATATGATTTGATATAATATTCCAATACCAGGAGGTGTACAAGCTAATAATTACTCTTTTTTAGGACAATATTAACTATAGCCAGAAAAATAATGACAAGAAACTGGTTAAAAGAAACAGAACAACCATTCACAGAATTTCTATTGCTCCTTCAGGGAGTCCGTGATAAAGAAATTGGAATAATAAAATGTAAAAATAAATCTGAAGGAGAAAAAAAATCAAAGTCTGGTCAAAATAACAATTTTGGAAATATAAAAATGATACTTGTTCATCTATCATTTCAAGTCTGCTGGGAACTTTGAATATGATGTGCATCCTATCTAATGCTTTGCTGTAGCTGCATTGAATTTGGCCATAAAATTACCTATTTGCTCATCTGCTTGCAGGTAAATATTTTGCCCACTCCAGATCACTGTTATGCCTGCCAGATATCTTAACCAGGCAAATATCCATACTAGCTTAAACTCCTCCACATTGTGCACCAGTGCTTTTCTTTGGTTATGCAGACACTCTCACTTTTATGCACTTGCCTTTACACTTTTATTTTATTTTATTTTATTTTACATTTGTTGACCGGGCTAGTCTAGCTGGATACATGTCCTTTTTCAGTAGAGGCCCGGGGAGAAAAGCTCCCACAAATAACAGAAGTATAAGTTTACAATAATATACAAGAAATTACATTAAAATAAAATCAAACAGTAATAACATCTAAGTATACAAGCTGTTAGTCTGGTAAACATTTGTTGAGATGGCCAGATGACATAGATACCTGAGGAGATAGTAAGATTCTGGATAAAGAATTGTGAGGTAGAAAGGAATTAGATACTAATGGTCCTGTGGGAATTAGTCAGGGTTGGAACATGGGCATAACCATTGAGACTTAAGAAATTCCCTGAGATTAGTTTTGAATCGATTGATTGAGGTCATGAGCCTGAGGTTGTTGGGAAGGGAATTCCATTGCTTTCCAATGGAGTTAGCATATAGAGCATCGCCGCCCATGTTATTAGATTTGATGGTTAATATCTGAATACTGTTTGAGGATCGTAGGCTACTTAAGTTGGTGTAGGGGGTCAGAATTTTGGTCAGCGAGGGGGTTTTCTCTGGATGATTGATTATTTTGAATGCTTCTGAGAGTTGGTTTAGTTTAAGCAGATTGGGCAGTTCCAACCAGCCAAGTTTTTTGAGGTTGAGGCAGTGGTGGGTACGATAGGGTGTAGCTGTTACAAATCTGGCAATATGATGGTAGGTGGTAGAGAGGTTATTAAGCTCACGTTTGTTGAGGAAAGATAGTATTGGTGAGGCATATAGTAGGGTGGAGAGGAGATGGGTACGAGCAATGGTTAATTTTGCATGCGGGGTAAGAAAGTTCTTGATTCTGTACATTGACCCAAGTTTCTTGTTAACTATCTTAATAGTTTGGGCAATATGCATGTCGAATTTAAGCTTGTGGTCAATAGTGACACCAAGTAGTTTGGTATGGGGGACGGGCTCAATGATGGTGCCATTAGAGGATTCCACAAAAAAGGTCCTGGAGTTATCAGGTGGTGGTTCTTGGGGTAGGGAAGTGGTGGATGTGGGGAAAAATAAAAGTAACTTGGTTTTAGTCGGGTTGAGTAAAAGTTTCCGGTCAGAGAACCATTGTTCAACTTTGGCAAAACATTGTTGGGTAGCTGCTTGGAGATTTTGAAGAGAGATATCGGAGCATATCAGGGTTGTGTCATCTGCATATTGAATGCAGGTGGCTGTGGGGATGACTGTGTGCAGATTATTTATGAAAATAGAAAAAAGAAGAGGACCAAGTATGGAGCCCTGTGGAACACCAATATTGTTTGAGAGCAGATGAGATATACTATTTTGCCATTGGACTGCTTGTTGCCTACCAGCAAGGTAATCCTTAAACCAGTTAGTCCGCTGGGAACTTTGAATATGATGTGCATCCTATCTAATGCTTTGCTGTAGCTGCATTGAATTTGGCCATAAAATTACCTATTTGCTCATCTGCTTGCAGGTAAATATTTTGCCCACTCCAGATCACTGTTATGCCTGCCAGATATCTTAACACAGGATAACTTGCAAGGTTCTGCCTTATTACAAAATATTCTCTTTTTTTCTCATACAAAGGTAAGCATGCCCAAACATGCATTGGTGCTCTCCTCCCTCCCACTGTATCCACTCTTTAAAATTTCATTGCTTTCATCACTCTAATATTAATGTTATCACTGCACAGTCTTTCTAAGTGGCAACAACATTTTGAGCACACTTGCTCTGAGATACTTACAATCCATAGATTTGATCTCCAGAATCTGTTCTCCATGTCATCCAGTTTGCCATATTTTCCACATAACTGCCTCTATAACAGCATCATCATTTTGTTTTTGCATCTCCACAGTCAGTGCTTCTCGATTGTCTTATATGTCTTGTGGTTTATCTGTGTTCTGTTTCTGTCATCTGGGGAACTATTGTCTGGTCCTCACCATATTGGTCACAATTTTCCAGATGAAAAGCATAGTCATCATTCTTCTTGAAATGTGGCTCTGAATGCAGACAGTTTCTCTGAAGCATGTTCTGATATACCTGTCTTCATTTTGACCTCCTTTCTTTCCTGAACATGGTAAACCTTTAAAAACGCTTGTACTGCCCCAGAGAGCAAGGCTTAAGAGTCCATCTTGTATAGGCTTGCTTGCACCATGTATATGGAATGTTTTTGCATAACAAATTATTTATACAATGGCATTACACCCCACAATTTATATGGACTGTTTTGTGAATAAAAGTGATTCATATAATGACATTAACCCCCCCTCCCCAATATAGTCTGTTTCTTGCATAAAAATGATTCATGGTGACTTTGGAATATCATAGGTGCTTAATTTGTCAACATAATGCAAGTACTTGTACACAAAAATAAACATAAAAATGAATGGAAAAAGATATACATTAATGCTTTTAATACTACTGTGATTGGTGAACTTGTATGGAAAGAGTGGAACATTAGTGAAATTGAGAAACTGTTGTAATGCTATTCAGTGTTACAGGTACAAACATATGCAGCCAAATTCAATAAACTCTACACAGTGACATGCACATGGTAGCAAAGAGTTTTAGATTCAGTAAGGGCCATTTAGAGGCATGCACCACCATGCAAACAAGGTAAACACCATGCCATGCTAATGACAGCATAAGCAGCTGCATTGCATGCTAATCAACCAATCCAACACAGTGGAGCTATTTAACAAGATATAATGCAACAGTGTAGAGTCAGCTGGTTTTCCATGAGAATTCCAAAACCTATTTGAAACCAGTCATGGAAAGGAGTCTACACAGATAGAATGTTAGGGCCTACTGCTGCTTTAATTCATTTGTGTATGCAACAGGCTGAAGCTTAAGCTGCTGATGCTGCTAATAGACCAAGGCCAAGAAGAAGAAGAGTTTTCAGGCCCCATTGAACTTTTCACAACCTACATGATGTGGAAATTGTAGAGCACTACAGGGTGGCTAGGGACACACTACAGGAACTCTGCAGACTCTATTGTCCTCAACTCAGAGCCAGGACCAACCAAGGGGAACCCATCCCAATTGAGACAAAGGTATGTATAGCACTGACAATTTTAGGTACATATACATTTCAAAGACCAAAAGGGGACATGCTGGGGGTATGACAGGCATCAGCATCCAGGATCTTCCATCAATTCCTGAATGCTATGCTCCAACATGCCAGTGACCACATATATTTTCTCTGTACTCCTGAGTAGAGGGCCAGAAATATGCATGAGTTCTACCATGTAGCACACTACTCTGAAGTACTGGGTGCCATAGACACATAGATACATCTGATACATAGATACATAGATACATCTGGGGGAGCCCTGTAGTACAATCCATGGACATGTACTGAAATATTCACAGTAAGTGCCAGACTACACAACATTATCCTGAGAAAACAGCTTCAGCAGTATTAGCAAGGGGAAGGAAAACACATCCCACCACCAATGCCAAAGCCACTGCAGCCACAGGCAGATGCGGAGTCACAGGGGGAACCACCAGCCACTGTGGGTGTAGGCAGATGTTGGCATGCTAAATATGCCCTTACAGTGGAAAAGTGACAATGCATAGCACACTCACTCACAACCTAGTGGCCTAAAATCTTCCTCCAATGCACATACATATACTAACATTGATCCCAGGCAGCTCTCACAACCTTTACCTCCCCATGTATTGGCTGTGTACTGCTTGCTTCAGACAGAGTCAGCCCTGAACTAAAACTATGACAACTGCTGCATTTACAATGTAAGTCTTGAACCTGGAGTGTTTGTGTCTTTCGGCTTTTCCCGTTAGGGGTCGCCACAGCGGAACTCTGATCCGCTAATGATTGGCAGTTGATTTTTACGTACCGGCTTGCCAGGCCAGATGCACAACCTTCAACGAAGGTACGCCCATTCACGCATGCCTCCACGCAGAAGACGCTCTAGCTGAGAATCGAACAGGACAGCGTCTTACTGTGAGGCGAGAACGCTACCGCAGCACCACCAAGTCTTGAACCTGGAGTGTACTGTGTAATAATACAAATGAATGGCATATCCTTGCATTTCGCTACTTGGTACTGTAAGCAAGTAAAAGGTGGGAGATTTATACAGAGGTGCCCTTAACATGTGACAGCAGAGATATATTTGGCTTATATGTGTAGGCTGGATGCCAAAAAAGGAGAGTAACAATAGCAACATATCATTGTTTGTGCCATGACAGAACTGCAGCTTCGCTCCAGAATCCCCAAATGAACAGGCAAATGACACATTTGGCTAACAAAACAGTTCTGAAATGCTAAAAGTGCTCTCAAATTATATATCCCTGAAACATGTCTACAGATTTAATACAGAATATTCCATGTGAAGGTATTGCTAATCATATATACTTCTGAAATGGCCTGACAAACTTATTTATTTATTTATAAATAAATAAATAAATAAATAAAATAAATAAATAAATAAATATATACTTCTGAAATGGCCTGACAAACTTGCCCATGCCATCAGTACACTTCTAATTAGTGCATACAGATAAAAGTGTAAAAGCCTGTGCTAAATTATATATATATATATATATATATATATATATATATATATATATATATATATATATATATATATACACACACACACATACTTTAAGATTATTCATAATTATATGTCAGCATATGCAGTATGTAACTGACAAAATGCAGGCATACCTTCTCAAAATCAGTAATCCTCTGTGCAGATATATCCCAAAGTAATAGCCTCTTCTGTGTTCACCACATAAACAATTCTGCTCACCTTCAATTTCCCTAGCTACACTGTTGCCTTCTGGTGTAGATTCAGGGCTATCAGCACACTGAAGATGCAAATGAGGTATGAAGTCATTAGAATTAATGAATGTGAAATCCTTGGCTCCATGTATCTGATGTAAACATAGTGCATGCACTCCGTCAGTGTTTATTTTTAATGGATCGCAACTGTGAGTGATTACTGGTTGGGAGAAGGTATACACAACAGGAATGCACACTGTCCTATATCCAGTGGGTATGTCAGGTTAGACTTAAAAATGTTAGATGTTCTTTTGTCAAGATTGGAAATTCAAGTAAGCAGCACAAAATTCACAGGCTCTGTTTATTAACATCCAACTCCTCCCTGCCTTTTTTGGCAAATTTCTTTTTTCTCTGTAATTTTTTTTCATTTTATTACTTTTTTGGTGGATGTTTGTGGGATGCGTTGCTTAGGGCGATCATGGGAACAGAGGAAATGAATGGTAAGTTTAGATGTGCTTATCTCATTTGCATGGCAGTGCGCAAACTGGATAAATGGACCACTCAGGATGCAGACAGGACCCATACAGCCAAAAAATAGAAACCGGATGCATGCAATGAAATCTGTTAGGCACTGTGCAAACCTGCTAAGTGGCATTCCATGACTGTTAACAGAGAGACCTTAAAAATGATTAGTAAATTAGGGAATTTATTTATTTTACATTTGTTAACCAGGGGTGTCTGACAGACACATTTAGTTATTTAGACATGATCAGTTTACACACAAATTACAAGAGACATGTTTTTACAGTGGTATGCGGCACATAAACAGTTACAGTGGAGAGAAACAAACAAAAAAATATTAATTTTAAAAATAAAGGTAATTAATAGATTTGTGGTGTACAGCTGAAATTTGGAACATAGGCAGAATACATACATAGTACATAGGTACAGTACATACATTGTAGATTAGCCAGTGTTTGTGAGTAAGACTGAAAACTATTATCAAGTGTTCTAGATTTAGTATGTATATGTTATCCATTTTCACTAGCTGGGAAGCAATCATGGCACTGCCAACTTTGCTTGAGATGTTGCCTGATGAGGTCTTTAAAGGAGGCTTTGGATGATGTGTTTTGAATGCTAGTAGGGACAGAGTTCCATTTTTAGCCACTGAACTACTATATAGTGCATTTCCAAAGCTATTGTAGCTGTTGGTGACTTCTAGTAGTAGTTTGCTTGATGATCTAAGTTTGGCTGAGTGATGTTGTACTAGGTTTCTGAGGGCAGGTCACTTATTGGGGAGGTAATAGATAGAATGACAGAGGCAGAGCTGATTGTAGGTTAGGAGGTTGGGCAGTTCAAGCCAGTGGAGCTGTCTCAGAGCAGTACAGTGATGAGTTCTATATGAGCAATTTGCAGCAAAGTGGGCAATTCTGTTATAGCAGGCTTCCATTTTGCTTAGTTCAGTTTTGTTGAGATTAGTCAGAATGGGAGATGCATAGAGTAGGGTGGATAGAAGTTGGGAGCGAGCAATGGCTGATCTTGTGTTGTTGGTAAGAAATGGTTTGATACGGTAGAGTGACCCCAGTTTGGCATGTTCTTTTTTAATAGTTAAGATGAGATGACTATCAAATTTTAGGTGGGAGTCTATGGTTATTCCCAATAGCTTAGCCTGTGCCACTGGAGCAATTGGAGTAGTATTTGTGGAGTAGATAGTGAATTGACTGTTAGTGTTTTTGTTATAACTGGTTATAATCATAAGCTGAGTTTTCTTTGGATTGAGGATAAGTTGGGCTTTGGTAAGGAAGTTTTCAATGTCAGAAAATGCTAGTTGAGTTGTTTGCAGGAGGGTGGGAATGTTTTGTGCAGCACAGATTAAGGTAGTGTCATCTGCATACTGAATTATAGATGCATGCTGTGTGGAGGTATGGAGGTCATTTGTGAGGGAATGTCATGTAACTAATCCTGTGGCAGCAGGTATAAGAGTAGGGTTAGTGTACAGATCATCCTTGGTTCTAGTACAGTGTGTGAAAACTTATTTTCTTTTGAGGCATTGCAGTTTATAGCCATGAAATGAAACATGAACAAATATTATTTCAACTTTCTTGTTGTAGGTTGTAGGATTGCCATACACATGGTCCTTGGTTTTAATACAGGATATTCCATATACGTTTACATTCACTTCTCATTATATTCACTCTCATTGATAACACTTTAGATAGTGGAGCTGATATTAATTATACGTATGAGGGATGAGGCACTATTACTGTGTTATTTATTTATTTATTTATTTATTATCTGATTTATTATCAGATGTATGACTGAGAATATACTGTGTACAATAATTCTGTAAGTATAATTCTGATATCTGGACTGGCATGGCCTTCACATTTTACATATACACAACTGCTTCTATATCCAAATAACCTTGTCAGGTGACACACATACATGCGTAACAGCTCATACTGTCACTTGCATTTATGTATGATGCTTCACTATGTCTGCACCACACTTCTTCTGTGGCAAAGATGGAAAATCAAAGCCGTGGAAGTAAATGTTTTGCTTCTTATGCCTAAGTTTGAATTAAACAGTGTAAGCATCAATTTTCTCAGTGTAGAAAGGTAAAAACAAATGTGTCAGTTCATTACTTTTATGCCCCCAGTGCATGTCTGCAAATCTACCTCACCTAGCCATTACCTTTCAATTTCCAATATATATTTCCAGGCTGCATCAGTAGACACCCCTCAAACTAAGGCCAAGTGTCAGATTAACCTTCCAATTGCAATTATTTAATTCCTCACTGCTTGACACTTCTATTCTCCTCTTACCATTATGGAAATGTGTTGCATGGTTGTGCACACTCCAATAAACACGATAACTGGAACTGGCAGGAAGGCATCAGTCTCCATTGCTCTATATCTGCTGGTAGATAGACATGGCTGGCATTCATAGGCAAGGTGCCAGATTTAGGGCACAGACATGGGGTGTCCAAGGCTCCAGGATATTTACTGGACTCCTAGTAAAGAACCACAGAAAAAAGCTTCTGGAGGGGACTATTCTGACTCCCAGTACAAGTCTGAGGCATAGGATAGTTTAGCTCAGGCTGTAGCCAGTGCCACTGGTATACACTCACTGGAGAGCAATGTAGCCATCATTTTAATGACTTACTGAGGAGAAAGAGGGATAGTCTCAACTGTTCAGTGTAAGAATTTATGAATGAGGAAATCCCGCATCTGTGTAAGTATCAACTAAAGAAAGTACTTGTAAGACTTAGAAAGCTGAAAATAGGCAAGGCTGGTATGCATAATGGTCTTCTGTTCTTTTCTGTTTTTTCCCTGCTTGCCAGTGATTGGCAGTTCAATGTCCAGGCCCACAGGGCTAGTTTGGAGAGACTGATGGAAGCAAGTGTTATCTATGCAGCAGAAGAGAAGTGTTTTAGTATTAAAAGTTAAAGAAGCTTGTTTTCGTATTTTATAGAATTGTATCAAATTGAGCATGCATGCATTAGTCTGTAGCACAAACCAATTGTAAGAGTCCAATATTAGACTTTTGTCAGAGGCTGTGGGTTCAAATACCACAATTCACAACTATACCACACTGTTCTTTCTTCAATAATATTTTCATTAAATTAAACATCTATACCAGGGGCACAAATGCCCTGAGCAGAAACTGTAATCTGTATAATTGAACATGCATATGTGCAATATACTCACATTTCAAGGATTACTTGCAACAGTCTGTAGTAGAGTATGTATCTGTTAGGAGGTAGACTGTAAAACTTAAGATAATAAAGTTGTATAATTGCATTAATGCATTGTATGTTATGTATGATGTTACTAATCTTATCTCCTTTTTCTATCACCCCAATCCTTATCCCTATTTTTATTTTCTTTATTTTTCTTTTCTTTTATTTTATTTTAAAAATATTTTTATTTTATTTTATACATAATTTTGTTTTTTTTTACTTTATAAATCATTTTTATTTTATATTTATTTTATTGTAAAAATATTTTTTTAATTTTTATTTTATTTTTTATTTTTTATTTGTATCATGTGTCATCAAAATGTGTCCATGTGATCCATGTGAACCTTATCATTAAATGCTCTACAGCACAGCAAGGTAGCCCAGCCCCATTGAATCAGCCTGTCTCCACTACACTGGCTGCAGCACCGATGCCAGTACATCTGCCAGCCAGCCTTGCAGCACTGCTTCTGCTGCCTCTGCACTACCTGCACCCTCAGGTAGTCTGGCCCTGGAGGCTGGTCCAGTGGTACCCTCTGGGAGCAGTGGCAGAGGTGGTGATTTAATCGCCTGCAGCAAGTTACCAAGCATGGTGCATAGGGTGGTGCACTGCACCATTGGTGCATGCCTACACCAGCTGGAGTGGCTGCCCTCCCTCATGTTGCATAAGAGGAGGAGACATCAAGCACTCCAGCTTCCTGCAGAGTAAGGTGACATTGATGTCAGTCCAGTGAGTGAGGACTAGATTCTCAATGTCTCCAAGCTTGACAGCTATGGGCCCGGGTTGTCCCCACCCTCACCCCAATCATGGTCCCCCCAATCTTTTATGTCCATCACCATCCCTGTGTCTTGTCTTTTTTGTCTTGTCTATCTGTAAATGCTTCCTCACCTACCCAACTTACCCGACCCAGACATACCTATGTCCCTTTCCCAACATTCCTCTCTCTCAAATAAAAAATAAATGGGCACCTGTCCTACAGAAAGAAATCATCCCATACATAGCTCTCCATTTTGCACATGTGTCTTCTTGACACACTTAATTCAGTTGGCTATATAACGATTGGATTGTGGTCACCCCCTCTCTCTACAGGTGACAGTCCAAATTCAGTTAATATTCTGCACATATTTTCAGCTTACACTGTTAAAGATATGGATGGTTACAGTTATTTTCTAACTACCTCCTGCACATTCTTGTCCTGCCTTCTATTTGTTCTTCCCCCTGCTTACTCCCCATTTCACCACTTTCCTATCTACCCCATTTCCATCACTTTAATCTGGTCAAAAAAAGAGAATCACATAAAACATACATAAATTGCTGCAAAAGTAATGGATCCCTTCACTTATTGGGCTCCATGTTTGCATGAGGTGCGCATCACACACCAATGAGCAGCAACGGTAAGCGGCAGCAATATGATGCAGTTACCTCAGAACAATGCTGCTTAGCACTGCTGTGCTTTGCCAACAAACAGCAAAATGTACTATAAAGAATTCATGCCATTGCATTAACAATGTTTGAATAAAAGTATTTAAAAGTATTGGATAGACCCAGATTCAAACTCAGTACCATCTAGGCCCAAAAGGAATGTATCAGTACATTAACTCATGCTGCCACAGTCATTTAAGCAGCAGGTGTGTTGCGCAGATTCAGTACTGTCAGACTTTAGTAATATGGCTTGCATTTGTGCACTGCGTAGCTACGCGCAAACATGTATATCTCACATACATATACACTTTGCCAACCTTTGTGCAAACCCACTGTTCGCCGCACTATGGATAAGTAAATACTATGATGTATTACTGCTGTTTACTGTCTATTTCCTGTCTATGACATGAAATCACATGTGGAAACATTGCAAACAGAAGGCGCTATCTAACAATATGTCACATATTTACAATGCAGCCATGTGTTGCCGCCCAAGCAGCACTGCAACCCTGGTGTCTCAGTACTTTTTCCATACATATATCATCTACACTACAGAAAGTAATATCAAATGTTGTGTGATATGCAATTCACATCAATCTAGTAATATGCATAACTACAACTATTAATCCATAAGCCTAAAAAGCCTTATCTGCAAGCCTAAGGAAGGAATCACCAAGGACCATATCCACAGGGACATAGATGACCTTCAAAACACTTGATCCAACCCAATCTGTTTTTGTCAAGAGTAGAGCTTGCTTATTGAACTTTGTGGACTTCTAGGTCTTTGGGATCAGTATCAGAGATGAGGGATAATGGAATGTACCACCTATGTTGAGTTATCCAAAGCCTTTGACACTATCCTTCATTCCTGTCTCATAGTGAAGATCTGCTATCTGGGAATTAGGCCATGCAGTATTAGATGGATAGCCAACTGGATCACTGACAGAACACCCACTCTCAAAGTTGGGGAATGCAACTACACCCCTAGCCCACTTACCATTGGAATACCACAAGGATCTGTGCTGGGCCCTCAACTGTTTGGAAACTATTTCTTTGGAGTGTAGGCAACAGAAGATGGACTGTGGTTTACCAAGTTTATAGATGACTGTTAACTGGATATAGTCATATAGTGTCCCTGAGTGATGGTAACATATTACAGAAGGGGCTGACACAGACACAGAAAAATGATTGATGCCAAACTCATGTACTGATCCTTAAAGCAAACAGTGCCTCATTGTCCCCATTGGCAATGAAGTACCCCTGTTAATTGTGATATACATATCTTCCCTCTAAGTTCAAACACAGTATTGTGAGACTTGAGAACACATGTTGCATGCAATCTCCACTTTCATCACTATGTGTCCATAGTGCTGAGACACACAGTCTGCATTGTGCACCCCATACATATGGACATCACATCCAAGACCAGGGAGGTCATAGCTCTGCTGTATTCTACTCCTATCAGACCACTAAC
This sequence comes from Protopterus annectens, assembly GCF_019279795.1. Taxonomy (NCBI): domain Eukaryota; kingdom Metazoa; phylum Chordata; order Ceratodontiformes; family Protopteridae; genus Protopterus; species Protopterus annectens. The sequence goes on along the minus strand of NC_056737.1, from coordinate 370,268,858 downwards.
TGAGTACAATGCTCCTTTCTATCTGTACCTCACCAGACACCTGCAGCAATTGGAGGAAACACAGGGGGGTGTAACGGGAAGAATCCAGGGCTTCCAAACATGACATATATGGAAAGACTGAAAGACATGTCACTGTACTCAGTATCATGCAGCCTGTGACAGGTGAACTATGCCTGGCCTACAGAGCAGTCTCAGACCCTGCCCTACTGAAAATCTTGGATATCTGCAAATCAAATGGGACAAGAATAACTTGTTCCAGGGTTCTCATCCTAGCCTTTAACATACTAAGAACATGCTGGAGACACAGATATATCCCCCAGTGATTGACACCCCTCTGTAATAGGCTCCCACTGCATGTGAAGCAGTTCTCCTCAATGACCCTGTTCAAGTGCAACCTTGACAACTGGTTGGGTGATTGTAAAGCAACCCCCCTGGGGTGGCACCTACTGTATGCCCCTCATGGACAGGGTCAGTCTGTGCTACTCACAAAATGTCTGTGCTAATAATGGCCATCTAACTATGCTCAGTAAGGATACTTGTGTTTTTACACAGCTAAGCTTATAAACACCCTAGGGTCATTAGGTTAGTAGCCTCCTATGAACCTATGCAGACCTCCCAACATCTTGTCTTCAACATGGCCTACTGATATCATCTACTATAAGTTAACCAGCACTCTTGTAAAAATCAGACACATGCCATGGCTCATGCGTAAAGTACTGTATTCTGTGTACTTAGGTAGGGGTTCTGGTCTCACTGTAGTCAATGTGTGTGTGTGTGTGTGTGTGTGTGTGTGTGTGTGTGTGTGTGTGTGTGTGTGTGTGTGTGTGTGTGTGTGTGTGTGTGTGTGTGTGTGTGTGTGTGTGCATGTGCTCTTGCTTGACATTACAGAGAGCATTTTACAACAGCATGTAGGACAGAGTTATTAGCATATTCTCCTCTAAAGATACTGTTTGTGCCATTACCTATATCAGATTTGTGGATATGCAATACTCCCACCAGGGCAGGGTCAGAGACTGGGCTAGATGCCAGGCAGATGTCACCTCATCCTATGCGAGACAGATTACAGTGACATGGCTTTTAATCTATCCACATACATTATGGCATGGTTTGTAGGCCCTGTGCTTTCTTGATGAGAAAGCCCTGTGGTCTGTCCAGCTGCTGCATATGTCTGGTGAGGTACATGCATAAGAGAGCATTATAGTCTATAAGTGTTCTGATGAGGTTTGAATACAATGCTGTCATACAATCCTAAGATCATTATGGAGTGACTTATGATGTACACAATGTAGGCTTTCTCTACCAGTGTGAATACTTGGTGGTTGATATTCAAATTGCTATCTACACATGCTCTCAGTGCTTGCATCACTGGGTTTCAGTATAGCAGGACTGTTGTCAATGCTGTGATTAACATGGAATTCCACAGATAGGCAACAATAAAGAAGACACATTTCTGCATTTAATTTTAGGTTGTGTGCCTTTGTCACTAATCATTTTTCTGTCTTACCTCCTCCTTTACTATGTTATCATCATTGGTGGACTTAATGATTGCAAAAATTAGCAAACTTGGTAAGCCAAAGGCCATATACTTTAACCTGAACTGTTGAGAAATAGAGTCCAAGCAGTGAAGGGTCAAACACAGATCCCTGGTGCTTGCCAATGGTGACAGCTCTACTGGTACAGATTGATTCACCAAGTTTCACAGTATGAGTTCTGTAGGTGAGCCAATTGGTGACCCATCAAGTGATGTAGGGATTAATCCCCAGCTAGTAGGGTTTCTCAATGATGCCTGCATGGAGGATTGTTTCAAAACCCAGGCCAGATTATAATAGGCAGTATGCACTGTCTTACCTTCATCCAGGCCTATCGCATGAAATCATCAGGCTGTGACAACATCACAGATTGCATATGACATGACTCAGAACATATACCTTCCTGATAAGGTTGAATATGCATTTCAACACACCCTGCACATGGGCTGTATTTCTGTTGAAGGGTGCACATCAACATGCACCCATCTGAGTTGGGGGTGCAGCTTCTACTGCATGAATGTATAGAGACATCCTGACTCTCCTCAGCTGTGAGGTTGACCAACATGTCATCATGGACCTCTTCTAAATGGACACTAGTCATATTCCAGCTGTGTGCAACAGACCTGTGTGAGTCATTAATGCTAAATTATGTCTGTTACATCTGATAGATGTTGTCAAAGAGGTCATTGAGGGCATACATGATGACAACATATCATTCTGTGGAACTTGATCAGTTCAAGGCATTTGACACAAATCCACACTGAGATATTCAATCAACACTGTCATATGTGGCCATAAACAGTTGTATCACCAACTGGGCAGACCAGTGTATCACATACATGGTATCTCAGTATGTTGAAATGTGTGATGTCAACTATATCTCAGGTCCAGTGATCAGGTCCATACATAAGGGCTGTTTGCTAGGCCCTTTCCTGTCCATTATTTAAGTGATGAACATCACAGATGACATACACATCCTGGGTCCAAACAGCTGCATGAAAGCCTACAGATTGTGGGCAATTATTGACTCCAAATATGATATTATAGAGCTATAACACAGACAGTATCAACACATACCAAATATTGCTGCCACAGCCATGACAGCACCTGCAATGACAAGAAAACATGGGGGGGTATTTGTTAAGTCAGGTACACAAACACACAACTCAAATATAATGTAGATATCACAACCTATAATCAGACCAATAGGTATGTGACCCATGTCCTGGGTTATATGTTAAGTGGAACATCCACTAGTATGTGGTTACAGTTCTGACTACTCCCTTGGATGTAACACAAGTACTGGGTATGTGACATCCACATCAGAGGCCATAATACCTTTATAGTTCCCAGACTCCATCACACCAATAACTGAGTACAATGCACCCTTCTTCATGTATCTCCCCACATATCGTCCAGTGATGTGTAACTGAAGTGTATCACCTTTGTCACAGTGAGTTGTCACACAGTTTATTGGCCATACCTAGATATTATTTTTGTGGAATATACATGACTGTCCGATAGTGCGAAACACCAATCAAGTTGTTATACCAGATGCATGTGTACTACTTGTTCTGCTGATGCACACAGTAATGGCATGTATATAATTTGTGACAGTGTGGATTGTGCTATCTATCTATATATATATATATATATATATATATATATATATATATATATATATATATATATATATATATATATATGCCATGCACATCAGTCAACTAGCCTGCATTGTTCAAAATGTCGCATACAGGTATAGCAGTGTCCCTCCTAACACCGCCAGCAGATGTTACAGTGCCAGGACAGTGTGCATCGTTACCCTCATAGAGTGTGGATGTATCATAATAGTTGTTCAATTGTGTGTGTGCAGACTCATCTCTTATCACTCTAAATCCCATATGTTATGTCAGAGGCATGGGGATTAGTGGTGGTATTATTCTGATATTGTCCATGATTGTGGTTGCTTCTTTTAATACTTTCTGTGAGTCTTTACATGTGCCCACATTGCTGGAGACCTCTGCTCAGAGTACACTCATATTCAGGCGTATCAGTTTGCACAGCTTCAAAATATGCACCCTACCCCAGTTGTATGTCAGATCCCTGATAGATGTTCTCTGCATTATTCAGGTACGGATGCTTATCTTACGCAGACATCCTTCCCATTGTTATGTCAACTTGTGTGACAGTCACACAAAACACATTTTCACTGCACAGTCCCTACTGTACCATATGGATACATGATTGGTGTTGCTATAACCGTATTCCATTGACATGCTCTCATCTGCAGTACATTAGGTTGTTAAACCTGTCCCCTTTCCCTGTGTTCATTCCTACAGTTCATCTGTGTGTCCTTATTCAATACACACATTTCTTCTGAGCATTCATTTTACATGGCAGTCCATGTCCCATTACAGATCATTAATATAGTTTCAGTACAGAATGCCAGGAATGCGATATCACAATACCCTGCACTGTAGATGCAATGTCCAATACTGTATTTGGACTATATACTTCACAATCATTAGTCTTAACTTTTCAGATATTTCCAGGATATCCAGATGTGTTCCTTATCAAATGTATGGATTTCTGCCATATCACTGGGATTATCTTAGGACTGATGGGATTCAATATTGTATACATTTGAATTCATACCTCTCAAATGTCCTGATTTGTGTAGGATGACCTGTTTTTGTCTCATATTTTTGATCTTTTCCTCATAACATTTTAATTTTCTGGCAAATCATTGGCATGTCATTGTGGACTGAAGCCAGAAAATAATAACAGGCATTTGAGTTTCAAACTTCATGCTCTTCAGAAAAATTCATGCTAGTTTAAAACCTATTATTCTATCAACTTTTTAAGTTTGGAAGAGCAATATTATAATCTGTTCCTATTTCTGACCCTTTATCCCCCCATTATTTATGGCTCTGTCCAATTTTCATGCTCTAAGAGGTTGAGAGGTATGTTTGAGTTTCATTCTACCACATTTGTATGTGACATCGATGTAAAAAATGTTCCTATTTCTGGTTAATTGTCCCCACATTATGTTAGTCCTTTTGCAGATGTGTTGAATTAACAGACTGAGAGCTATCTGTGAAGCCCTGGTGATCATTGTCCCGTTTCTCACAAAATCGCGAAGCCCTGGTGATCATTGTCCCATTTCACACAAAATCGCGGACTGTAGGTGCTCTTCTTTAAACACAATTGCTAACCATGTTTGCTTACATGGTTTCCTGGCTGGCAATGTTGCCAGGCATGAAACCTTGCATAGACGTGGAGTGTGGCGTGAATATGCATTGCACAGTGGTGCTCGCTGCTGCTCGCCACGCATCACCGCACATACATACATGTAAACATTGTGTATCTTTCGTGTGGAGCCTATCAGAGTTTATTGAATCCCGGGGATGGTCTTTTGTATAATTAAGGCTAAAGCTGTTAGTGACTGAAGAACAATTTAGGATTCATTAGATGAATCAAATCAGAAATTGAACTGTACCAAAATATATATCAGAACTGCATAGACTAACAGGGCATAGTCAGTTTGGACAGGGACTGTCTGATGTATTATAAGATAGACCTGTGAGGTAGACATTGTGAAACAAGGCAAAAAAATAAATAAAGGTTACCATCAGTGAAAGGTTTAGCACTAGACCACTAAACATATCATTGTCAAAATAATAAAATCTCTTCTGTAATCTGCTAAAACAATTGTTCCAATAGATGCCTAGAGTATAATAAGCTGCCATCGAGTGTACAATTAATAAGGTGACTGTTAAGCAGAAAAAGAGGCAAGTAGATTTTCTCTATGAGAAGATGTGACATAATACCAATGACTGCTGATCAAAGAGAAAAGGCAACTGTAGAGCATACTATAAGAAAGACTACACTGTAAATGCTTGCAGATGGAAGAATTATAAGAAGAGGAATGTAATAAACGTAGAGTGCAGAAAAAAATACTTAAGGCAATTAACATGTTTAAGGTAACTGATGCAGTCAGTGAGACTGAATAAGACAAAATGGGAAGTGAATTGTCTAAATTATCTCTTCTCATGTCTTACTACATCAAAGCAATGAAACTGGTTTCACTTTAACTTACTTTGCCTGTCTCCTTGCCGATACTCTTGCTCTGCTTGATGGCTGAGTCTTCGGTCAAGAAAGCCTTCTTATCAGGCCAACCTGTACTTGACTCCTTGACTTACTGCCCCATGGCACTACCCCTCCTATCTGTAACATTTACCCCTTGAGTTTGACCACAGCAGCCCCCTTAACTGCATGTGCTAGTTTCTCCTTCCCTGTACTGTATCTGATCTTTCCCATCCCTGCTACATGAATTTTAGAAGTCCTCTCCACAGTTCTGTCCCTTTTGCTATCTGTTTACCCTTTCTGACTAACGTTCCTTCCCCACTCATGTCCCTCCTGCTTTCCTTGTGGTATTAACTTCAGCATGCCCACCTCTTTCTCTGTTTCCTCTTCATCACTTGTTGCTACTATCAGTTTCTGTCCATCCAGGCTGATTTCCTTCACCTCCAGCCATAATGAACTTGAACCTAATATTCAGATTGGACCACAATATTGAAGCACTGAATAAGATTTATACACAGCCACATACTGGGTTATGAATGATGCAGCAACCAAGTACCATTAAATTCATAGTAGATGTAAAGCATTGACTTCTCTATACTGTACTGTACTGTAGCTGATCTTTCCCATACCTTCTTTATGTTTATTTAAAGCAAGAGGTGCATTCTTCTCACTGGAAAAAATAAGGAGGAGTTTGCATGCATGGAAAGCCTGAGCATTGCCATAATACCTAAGAAGAATAGTACAGTACATACCTGTGTCAGCCTAACCACACTCAATGAAACAGTGTACAGGGAGAAATGCATTTTGCTGCTTGTGGAGCAGACACTTGGGGTACTATCTTGAGCAGAGACGTTCATCTTGGCTGATGAATATGAGAATTTTTTGTTAAATACCACTGTCTGAAGAATCTACCAAACACATCACGTTCATCACTGTTAGGTTGTTACTTCTTTAGCAAATTGCCATTCAGGATTGTCTCCACAGCACTTCCAAAAGCAGATGTCAGCTGTCTTAAATGGCCATTCGGGTGCTTTTTGTCATACTAATGATCTCCTCATCTGAGTAAAAACACTGTCAGAGCCTGATGCCAAATGACACATTGTATTAAACAGGATCCAGAAAATATGTAATTCACATGGAAACATGTGAAGTAAAATTTATGGGTCATATTCTATCTGCCAGAGAGGTGAAACCTGACCAAGAGAAAGTCATGTAGCCATGAAGAAAAGGGAGTCATCCAATATTACTGAAGCTTGGAGTTCTTTGCAATGGTTAACTATCTGGAGAGGTTACTGAAGGACCTATTCCCAAAGAAGAACCATTGTGCTAGGCTGGCACCCAGCAGAAAGCATTCAACCAGCTCAAGCATGAACTTTCACCATGTCATGGTTTGACTTTGTATAACCCAAGGAACTGAAATTGTCTGCAGGTTCGTCGGTATATGATGTGGGAGCCATCCTCCTTCAGAAAGATGAGGAGCAGTATAAGCCTGTTGCAGATGTATTCCAGATATTGTCCAGTGTGAGGCAGAAAACTATACAGATTGAAAAAAAACAGGATGAGCTGGGGGATGGAAAAGTTTCAGAGATTTCTTCATAAGCTGACATTTTCACCTGGATGTAGACCATGAACCACTGGTGAGTTTGTTTGGTACTCCATTGGTAACTGAGATTCCACTCAGTGGCCAGATTCTGCATCAGGCTCATGACATACTCTTAAACTGTCAGTTGTGTTTCCAGTAAAGAATGTGATGGTTGCAGACACCTTGTTTCATGTACCAGAGACTGGAGATGAGAAAGTGAACACAACAATAGATTTAATGGAGGATGACAACATCTACATGGAGGTTCTGATGGATAACCTACAATGACGTCAGGCTTACACAGCTGGGTATGAAGAAGAGCTGCTTGCTTGCTGAGAAGACATAATCTCAGATGATGACCTACCCAAGCAGATGGTCAGTTTACCACAGACAGAATGTAGTCATGATACAGTACTGTCTCGAAGGATTATCTCTTGCAGTTCACAATGGTCTCCTGTTAACAGGTTCTAGGTTACTGTTATTCTCAACTGTGTACAATGTTTTTTTTAAAAATCTTTATTAAACATGAAATTTTTTAAGAAAGTGACACGTACACATACACTAACAGAAAATAAAGCAAGCATAACATTTCTTTGTTATTTTCATGCAATGTCCATTAAATGTCACTCCTCCAGTGCTGAACTCTGTTTTGCACATATCGATCCCTCAAATTACATTTCATGTATCTCTATATAATTTGTTCTTTCCCTCTTGTAAAAGTCGTGCAAAACATTGTCCTAGACCCACTACGTGAGGGCAATGGGGGTTGCTGAATTATAGATAATGTGCTAGAGAAGCTGTTTGCTGGTCAAGGTAAAGTGCAGAGGTATAGCTACATCATTTGTCACCCAGGATAGACCCTCATTTGGTGCCCCCTCAAACATACATTCGAGTCAGATGTCATATCCTTCAGAAAATACATATTAAAGCAAAATAACAACTTTCTAAGGTTATAAGAGCAATATTTAAAACTTTGTCCCTGCCCCAAACTTCAAGTTACTCAACGATGACTGACATTTTAGTTTCAGACTTCATATTGTTCAGGAAATGCATAGTGGTGCAAAATATATTCTAAGTTTATAAGAGCAATATTTTAAACTTTGTTGCTGATCCTTCCAAATTTTAAGTCACTAAATAATGATATATATTTGAGTTTCAGACTTCATCATCCTTCAGAAAATGCATTGCATGCTAATGCAAAATGCTGAAACCTATTATTATTAGCAGCTTTCTAAGTTTATTAGAGCAAAAAATTGTTTTAATCCCCAACTTCAATTCACTAAATAAATATACATTTCAGTTTCAGAATTCATATACTTCGGAAGATGCTTACCAATGTAAAACCTATTATTCTAGCAACTCTAAGTTTAAAAGGAGATATTTTTCCTTTCTTCGTGGGTCTTATTCAAAGGATCGAAATTTTACGACATCAAACATTTGATCATCGAAGACCAGAAGATCAAAGTTGTGAAATATTGAACAGAAGAAAAATCTAACAGGTGAAAACATCTTTGCTCATTTTTTATGGGGCAAACCCCCCTACACCCCCCATGTGGGGGTTGCACCCCCATTTCCCCCTGCTACATAACTATACAAACTCTGAGATCAAACTACAGTGAAGAGAATGGTAAATTTCCCATTCCGCATTGTATGGCGATCTCCATTCACGACGTTTAATATTTCACAACTTCAATCATCTGGTCTTCACAGATCAGAGGTTTGATATTATGAAATTTTGATCTTTTGAAGTAGACCCTTCTCCTTACCTAGTGGGCTAGTAGTAGTGTGAGTGAGCACACTTTTTCCAGGTAGAAACAGATTCCCACTCCAATCCTAGAAAAATAAAAAAAAATTAAAATAACAAATATAAGTCAACTAATCAGAAGAATGTCAGCACTGGTTGTGAACCTATACCTTTTCTACAGTCCATTCATACTCCATACAATCTTTGATAAAAGAAATAAAAAAATTTGTCCTGCTGACTAAGTTACTGCTGTTGCTTTGGGCATCATGCTATCAGAATCCTTTGGGGCAGTGCTTGAGGCACATTCTTTACATAAAACATAGGGATGAGCACATGCCCACATAAGGTAAAGTTTAAAAGGGAGGAAGGTAACCTGAACTGCACAAAAGAACCAAAACAATCAGAAAGACATTTTTACCTTAGCTAAGGCAAAAATATATAAGTAGAATAACTTTTCATCATTTTGTACCCACTCTAAGCTAGTGGCTAGGGCATCTGCCCTTTTCACCCCTCCTTTTCTCTGCTACTGCTTAAACAGGAAACTAAATGAACATGTATTGAACTGTTAAGCATGTGTGGAAAAGTGATGCAACCCCATTGAGCCAGTAATAGCAAACAGGTTGCCCAAAGACCTTGGTTGAAAGTAGGTGCAGAAATGACCTCTCTGGATAACAGTAACTGCCTCTTACTGGTGGAATCCATCTATCCATCAACAACCCTTTTTCCCATTTTTACACATGAGGTCGGGGTGTCACTTTAACAGTGACAATCATCTAGAGCCAAGGTTCACATTGCTGGGTGGCTGAACTGTGGAAAATGATTAAGTTCCATTGATCAAATAATGTGGTTGTGCATCTAAAATTGATATTTGCCAAGGATGATAACCCAAAAATCGTGTTCCCTGACTGGTACTCAGTTGTTTGGGCAGAAATGTGTTCCACTTGTAGAGAACCTTAAGGGTTAAGACTCATAATTATATCCCAAAATTCACACAAAGCAATGAGAAATGTGACCAACATGTTCAAACAGTAAACTGTCTGATTAAAAAATCACAGGATTCCTATCGTCCACTTCTGACTTATCTTGCAACACTCATACCAATGGATACACACCAGCCCAACTTCTGATGGCACTCAGGGCTGTGGTAGTTGCTAGAGGCAGGAAGAAGAGGCAGAGAGAAATTGTGTATTTCAGTAAGCAGCATTGTACAAGGGATTTGAGTCTGCTTGAACCTGAACAGGAGATGTAGATCATGGATGACAATTACTGTGGATGGTGGTGTCACCTCCCTCTTCACCCCATCTGTACCTAGTGTGAGGGTATCAAGGCATGATGAGTAGAAACAGAAATCATCTTCTGTCATTTCCAAAGACTAAGGAGAATATGGAGTCAACCAGTGTATCTAGCCAGTTAATGGAGAGTACACAAGTCATTCCAATTCCTAATAAGCTTCCTGTGTAGCATTCACCAAGCAGTAAAAGGACCAGATGTGGCAGAACAGTGAGCAAGCAAAAGGGACTTGATTTATCAAGTTAGTATAGCACCTTACTTAATTTGTCATTGGGAGAGGTTAAACATGTTTGCAAGGATCCACTTTCAAATCTTGAACTACTGAAATATCGAATTTCAGTATCTCGAGACAAAAGTGTCAAAAATGCAGTTATTCAAAACTGCATTTTCACAAATGTTATGTTATCCAGTCTGCGGTAATAGTTGTCCTGTGTTTTTATCTTGGGTTGTTGTCTCTTTAAGGTGTAGTGTATTCTGGGGTTTAGACATGGTAGCCAATGTGTGTTTATGTCCAGAAATAGGCTGGTTTGTGTTTATAAGGGTTTAGGTTAGAAATGTTTGATTTTTTAATTGTTTGGGAAGTTTTAGGAGTAGGTTGGGGTAGGTAGGTGAGAGTGTGTTTAAGTTCATAGGTTCATAGGTAGGTACTAAGCTATTGGCCACCCAAGAAAGTTATTTTCGTGTGCCACTGTCAAGCAGACACAGAAGTGATCCCCGGAATGTATTTCCTATTTCCCATCCACTCATCAAGATTTTTCTTGAAGAGTGCTAATGAAGAACTTTGCTTGACATAGATGGGTAGCCTGTTCCAGGGTATAGGAAGTCTCTGGGACAGGAATCTATCGCTCCAGCATGTCTTGTTTATTGTGGTGACAAGGTTTAGGTCCCTAGATCATGTAGCTTGTAGGGATTAGGATTTCTTTAGGTGTAGCATGTCCAACAGCTCTGGGTTTGACATAGCTTTATATGTTAGGCAGAGATCACCTCGGAGTAGGTGATATGCTACAGAGTAAAGCTGGAGTTTTTTGAGGTGGTCAGTGTAGGGCATTTGTTTGAGGCCAGTAATCCTCTTTGTGAGGTACTTCTGTGCCCTTTCCAGCTGCTGCAGATGTCTTGTGAGGTACATTCCAAAAGGGGTGTTGTACTCTATAATGTGTCTAAGTAGTGTCCCTGGATGAGAACCCTTTTATGATGAGGTGTGCCGACTACTGTGGCAATGTGACTATCAAAGGAGAGACTACTGTACACCTGGGTCCCAAGATCTCTTATCACGCATTCAGTGTTAAGTAGATTGCTGCCTATGTGGTAGTTCATGGGTACAGAGTTTTTGCCAAAGGGGATGACAATGCACTTTTTGGCACTGAGCTCGAGGCCATGGCTCTGACACCAGGCATCTGTCTCAGCGAGGCCCTTCTGTAGGATGTCCACAACATTTGGGGACTTGACTATGGCACCTAGTTTGCAGTCATCTGTGAACTTCATTTGCCAGAGGC
>NC_056737.1:370232134-370252134 GCF_019279795.1 Protopterus annectens | reverse complement strand
TACTAAACAGGGCATTATACCCAATTATTGATCTAATGAGGGAAGAGTACAGAGAGGTAATAACCTCCTTTTTTTGGGTCTATATTAGAACATCGAAAGTTTAATGGTTTGAATCACTAAAGGTCAACCTCTAATGATCGAACCATTAAAATTACGAATGTTCACAAAAAATAAATAAAAAAAAAAAAAGAAAATCTAAAGGGTGTAGGCAGGGAGGCAAGCCCCCCTGCACCACCCACACCCCCCCCGCTACTTAAATATACCAACTCCGAGACTGCACTACATTGAAGTAAATGGAAATCTCCCCTTACGGAGATTTCCATTTACCAGTTCGTCGTTCTGCACTTTCGCTCTACTCATGTCGACAATGTCAGATTCGACATTGTTGGCTTTCGAGAATATAATAGGTAACCCTTTTTTCTGGTTGCAATCCATTTACTTATGAGATGAACAAGGTAAAAGGCTTTTCTGACCACTGCCCCTACATGATGGTTGAATGTGAGCTTATTGTCAACTTGAGTACCCAGGTCTCACACCAAGGTTTTGTGTTTGTCGGGGTTACCATTAATGTAGTAATCAGTAGCGGCCATGTTTTTGCTGAATGGTATGATAATACATTTTTTTACATCTAACTCAAGGCCATAACTTTGGAAGCAGTCATTTGTTGCTGTGAGACCCTCTTGCTGTATGTTAACATGATATGGGGAATCAGTGATAGTACCCAACTTACAGTCATCCACAAACTTGGTCAGCCACAGGCTCTTTGTCTTTGCTTGGAGTTCTGAGAAGTAGATGCCAAACAGTAGTGGTCCCAGAACAGATCCCTGGGGAACACCACTAGTGACAGGTCTACTATTAGAGGTGGAGGTGCCTAATTTGACCTTGTGGGTCCAATCAGTGAACCAGTTGACAACCCAACTGATGAGATAGGGATTTACGCCAAGTTGTTCATAGGTTCATAGGTAGGTACTAGGCTATCGGCCCAAGGGCCTACATAAGCCTAGCCAGCAAGGTTCCATAGCTTACACCACCCAAGAATGTTATTTTCCTGTGCCACTGTCCACCAGAGACACAGTAGTAATCCCCGGGGTGTATTTCCTATTTCCCTTTTCGCATCCACTCATCAGTTATTTCCTATTTCCCTTTTCGCATCCACTCATCAAGATTTTTCTTGAAGAGTGCTAATGAAGAACTTTGCTTGACATAGATGGGTAGCTTGTTCCAGAGTATAGGAAGTCTCTGGGACATGAATCTATCCCTCCAGCATGTCCTGTTTATTGTGGTGACAAGGTTTAGGTCCCTAGAACATATAGCTTGGAGGGACTGGAATTTCTTTAGGTGCAGCATGTCCAACAGCTCTGGGTTTGACATAGCTTTATATGTTAGGCAGAGATCACCTCGAAGTAGGCGATATGCTATGGAGTACTGCTGGAGTTTTTTGAGGCGGTCAGTGTAGGGCATTTGTTTGATGCCAGTAATCCTCTTTGTGAGGTATTTCTGTGGCCTTTCCAGCTACTGCAGATGTCTTGTGAGGTACATTCCAAAAGGGGAGTTGTACTCTATAATGGGTCTAATGAGTGACGAGTAGAGGGGAACAATGACCTCTTTTTTCCTAGATGAGAACCCTTTTATGATGAGGTGTGTTAGCTTTTCAATGATGTCCGAGTGTGGGATTGTGTCAAAGGCCTTGGCCAAGTCAAGATAAGTTGTATGTACTAACTTTCTCTCATCCAAAGCCTTGGAGACAGTCTCAAAGAAGTCAACCAGGTTCAACAGGCTAGATCTGCCCTTGACGAATCCGAACTGGGTGGGGTCAAGTGTTGGAGATTGCCTATATCCTTGTTTATGGGATCCATAATAATACACTCCATGACTTTACAAATCAGACTTGTCAAGCTAATGGGGCGATAGTTTCCCAGGTCGGTAGTGGCACCACCTTTGTGCAAGTGGATGACAATAGCAGTTCTTCACTCTGCTGGAATGAAGCCTGTACTTAGGCTGTGGTTGAATAGGGTGCTCAATGGCAAAGCTAGTTCTTGCTAGAGATGGTCCAGAATACAGCCTGGGAAACTATCAGGTCCCATGGAAGCTGTGTTCTTTTCTTTGTATAGGGCCTTTAACACTTGATCTATGGAGATGTGAAGTGCGAGACAAGTATTGGGGATGTCAAATGGGCCTTTGGGTGGGCTGGGGGGGTGAGGTTTGCACTGAATTTATCAGCTAGCATGTTGGCTATGTCAACAGGATTAGTGTAACTGATACCATTAAATGCTAATTCAAAACAATCCCGGACTTTGCCATGGAGGTTCGTGACATAACTGAAGAAGGCTTTGTAATTTCCCTTTGTTTCAGAGGCTAGTTTCAATTCATAAATGGCTTTTGAGGTTTTCACTAGTGATCTAATTTGCTTGTTGAGGCTGAGGAGGGAGTTTTTCCAATTTGGAATTTGTTCCGTTTTACCCTTCAAAAACAGTTTCTTCCTTTTGTAGTAAAGCCTGTTGATAGAGGATGTCCACCAGACAGCTTTGTGTTTCCTTGAGGAGCAGGTTTTAGTTCTGTTGAGTATGGCTGAGTCTATGCATTTATACAGGTGCATGTATACTGCATTAGCATACTGTTCAGCATAGTTGTCTGCATCCTTTGAGGGGGCAGTGGTGTGAAGCTACAGATACACTCCCTTAGGAGGTTGTAGTCAACTTTTGAAAAGTTTTTTAGCCTCTTACTCCATTTCCAGTTCCTGGTTCACTCATGGAGGAAGCAACACCTCCTTCAACTTTTGAAGAATTAACCCAATAATTGCCAGCCAAAATTGCAGTAGAAGGCAGAGAACTGTTAGGAATAGCTGCTAATCCTCCAGGAACTTGTGAACACAGTTCTATTAGTCACGTTAAAGCCCCTTTTACAATAGAAAGTTCAGACTGAATCTGAGACATTTCCTGAGAATGACTAGGGGAAAGAAGTGATGGAAATTCATCCAGGGAATCCATAATCTGTCTCCAACCACAAGAATAACCAAAAATAAAAATGCAAGTGTAGCGTTATAGTAAAATCAAATCTTCAAATAAAACAACACTGGAGCCAGAGTCCAAGGAACTACTCAAACAAGACATAAGGTAAAAAAAGGATGTTTATTTAGTGCTTTTGTCCTCACAAAAAAGGACTTCATCAGAATATCCCATAATACCACAGATTACAATTTATATGATTTGGAATGTAACTAATTGAATAATTGCTTGTAAGATTTAAAGACATAAAATACAATTTTAATGCAATGACAAAAAAAAAAAAAAGAAACCCCAATCAGCACTCTGACATGGGTGACAGGTGCTGAATGAGGTTTCTTTTTTGGAGATAAACTCTTGGCTAGGCTTGTAAGGGTCCCAGGGCCATTAGCCTAGTAACCTCCTATGATGATTACATTAAAATTCGACCAACACTTAAATCAATGCAAGACTTATATAAACTTAAAAAATGAACTTTAAAATCACCCCTTAGGTCAATCTCTACTGTAGTTTAGCTGCTCTCAACTTCAAAACAGGCTGAATAGATGTGTAATCATTAATTCCTGGATAATGCATAGCATGTAGATTAAGTTACCATCTAAGTTGTTACTAATGTTGAGAAAAAATGTGATAAAGCCTTTACAGGAAAGCAAAAGAAATTCTATATAGAGAGACATTAAACATTATGCAAACAATGAGGCAAGCAAGTACTGGAGCTGAATATAATAATGGTGTAGTTGGGGAAAGTTAAGAGACTTCACATTTTAGTGATGCCCATAACAATAATAATTGTTTTCCCCAAGGATGTCAGAAAGGCTAGCAAATCACCAGAAAAGACAGGTGGATCTGGAACAGGGTCATGGTTCCCAACAAAATTCTTCAAAGTATTTGAGCTAACAAATGAAGAATGAGAAGGGATTTGCAAACATGAAAATGGTATTATATTCTCTTTTGATGGATATAATAGTTATAATTATGCAGATAATTTATCATAGTAGAACATTTTACACATTTTCAGAAAGGTTTGTAGTTATCTCCTTAGTGGAATTGAAACATTTTAATAGAAAATTACATTTAGCCCTCTATTTTGAGACATCACAAGATATTAAGATAAGATTAATACCTCCAGAAAAGGGGAATTAGTTAAGAAAAAAAAAAACACTTTTAACCCACCATTGCCCCTTTACTAAGTATCTTCAAGAAGGCAGTTACTGAAGATATTTATAACTTATAACTTAGAGTCTACATTTAGTAATTCATTTTTTCATTCCAAATTAAATAAAAGAGAGAGTCCCTGAGAAATAATAATGAAACCAGATAAGGGGGAGGTACAGTGTTTTTTGAATCATCAGAATTTTCTAACATTATGACTGTTATATGACACTGAAACCTATTCAACTATATCGAGGAATGGAATAAATATATCTTACCAAAAAATTTACTCTATTTAGAAGAATATTTATTAGATCAAAGAATAAGTCCTGAATTATATAACACCCTTAAAGGAGAGAACCCTACAATTCCAACTATATTTGACATCACCAAAATCCACAAGAATGTGAATCATCTTCCATTTCGACCCATACTGGCTGCCCAGGGGTCAAAAACTTACTCCCTGGCAGTATGTGTGGATCGGTGGCTAAAACCTATATATAAAGAAGTTTCACATTTGCTTATAGACTCTTGGGATTTTTTATGGAGATTAAATGCTGAATTATGGAATCAGGAACTTATCTTTCATACAATAGATATCATGGACTAATTTGAGGTCATCCCTAAAGAACAAGGATTAGAAGACTTTTATAACGGTATTTTCCAGTATACCACATTTTCAAATGATAACATCAATTTCATTTTATAACTTATGAGTATTGTCTTAGAAAACAACTTAATTTAATTTGAAGGTGAAATCTTTAAACCGAATAGAGGTGTTGCTATGGGGGCCTCTTGTGCCCTAATTTTGCAAATCTTTTTTTACTGGACTGGGAGAACAACTTTGTGTTTAATTATGAGTCATTTACTAACATAAGAATGGATATAAGGTTTTTGGATGATACATTTGTTCTTTGGAGTGGGCCTGAGGTACAGATATCAAAGTTTATTGAGTATTTGAATAACACTTCTTTCTAAAATTTACTTATAATGTCAGGAAGGATGAGATTAATTATCTTGACACTCTCATTTCTCACACTGACAGAGGATTTAGATCTAAAGTATATAGAAAATTAAGTTTTAGCATCTTAGATCTCCATTTTTTTAGCTGTCACCCCCTAGCCCAAAAGAAAAGTTTAGTGAAAGGACAGTATCTACGTATAGTAAGGATAATCTCCCACCATGAAGATTTAAGGGGAGAACTCAACCAGGTGGTTAATATGTTTTCGGCCAATGGTTATTCTAGCTCCCTGGTACAAAGTATTAGACATCAAGTAGAAGGTGAATAGGGTGCTAGATATACCCTACTATTGGGTATTAGGTTATCCCTAATATCCAGGCCCCACTGGCAAAAAACTATGAAAAAGCTCTAGTAGTTCAATATAGTTCTCAGTCAGTTGAAATTAAGAATATTATTCAAAAAAACTGGAACATTTTTTAGACTAGTCGTAATGCGCATAACCACCTAGGGGGAGAACACCCTATTCATTCACAAGATTGAATTAAACATGAAAAAATTGTTTGAGAGAGGGTCAAATAGTCAGGGATTCAAGCATGGAAAGAAATGTACTGTAAAGTGTGGTACACACAGTCAGTGCTCATTTATTCTCGATGAGAAAAATTTGGTTTTATAAAACGCTGTTCACGCTAAACTATATTTTTGCAAAGGCAACTGTCATTCAAAAACTAGTGGTATATCTAAATGTTCAGGATGCCTTGCATTTCATGTAGGCAAAACTGAATGCAGCCTTTGTAAAAGAATACACAAACACTGTTATATTTCTAAGCACAATGACAATAATGCTTTATTTAAACACTCAATTACTTGTCTGTCTTTTTCAAAATTTAAATTTGCAATTTTGGATCAAGTCACTTTTTTGAACCCCTGAGGTGAGGATGTTAAAACAGCATTAGAGAATAAAGCACTTAGATGACAACTTAAGCTACATGCCATGTATTACCCAGGAATTAATGATTGCACATCTATTCAGCCTGTTTTGAAGTTGAGAGCAGTTAAACTACAGTAAAGATTTACCTAAGGGGTGATTTTTAATGTTCATTTTTTAAGTTTATATAACCTGATTTAAGCTGATTTAAGTGTTGGTTGAATTTTAATGTATTTAGTCATTGCATTAAAATAGTATTTTATGTCTTTAAATCTTACAAACAATTTTTCAGTTAGTTACATTCCAAATCATATAAATTGCAGTGTGTGGTATTATGGGACATTCTGATGAATTCCTTTTTGTATGAGGATAAAGACACTAAATAAAGATCCTTTTTTCTACCTTATATCTTGTTTGAGAAGTTCCTTGGACTCTGGCTTTACCATTATTTTATTTGAAGGAGTATTATATTCAATGATAGATCTAATAAGGGAAAGGTTTACTGGTAGGATGAGTTCTTTGGGGTTTGAAGGTATTCCTTTGGTAATTAGCTGGGTGAAATATTTCCTAACTATGGTGGAAATATGATGATCAAATGAGAGAGAGAGTTATCCAGATAATTACCAAGGTCTGTTATGACTGTATCTGTCTGAACAGGAGTACCATTTATAACATATGGGGTAGGATAAACTCTTCTGCCAAATGTTACTATGTTGCACTTTTTCCATTTAGTCTGAGACCATTTTTGATACTCATGTGTATGTATCAGTGGGTGAGTGGATAACAGTGCCCAGTTTGCAGTCATCATCAAACCTCACCAAGTACACTTCTGGGGCATTGGTTTGGATGTCTGCAAAATAAATGCCAGACATTAGAGGCCCCAGACTTTCTCCTTGTTGTATTCCACTAGTTTCAATTTTTCATTCAGAGAGGGGGAATCAGCAACTTTCACAACCTAAGATATGCTGGATCTCCATTTGCAATCCAAGCATTTACATTAAGCTTGTCTAATTTTTTCAGTAATACCACCATAGGCAATAGTGCCAAAAACCTTAGCCAGGTTGAAATAAGGTATGTGCATAGAATGACAACTGTCTCATTAACCTTTTCAGAGAAGTTTACTAGGTTCTCAAGACAGGATCTGTTCTTCACAAAACCAAACTGACTGGCATCTAGATCAGTTAAGTTGCATATGTCTGCATAAATTATTTCTATGATATGCCTCATGGGATTGCAGAGAAGGCTGGTGAGGCTAACGGGTCTATAATTACCTGGATCTATAGAGGGTCACCCTTGCGTAGGGGAGTCAGAGTGGCTGTTCTCCAGACATCAGGATCAAGCCATGTGGATAGGCTGAGGAAGAGCAGTTTAGATAGAAGCTCAGATAGTGCATATTTCGGGTTGATGAGAATGCAGCCTTGTATGCTGTCTAGCCCCATGGAAGTATTATTTTTAATATTTAACAGGGATTCTGGGACTTTTCCAAAGTTATTTCAGGGGAAACTAAATTCTCAGGGTTAGTGTGAAATCCAATTTACCTGGGTAGGAAGAGTAAAGTTAACACTAATATATTAGTTACATCCTTGAGGACAGAATGGGTGATATTATTATGGATGAGCTCAGTGCATTGTTTGACATTTTCTTAATTATCTGACATAACTAAAGAAAGATATATAGTTTCCTTTGGAATATGTATAAACTTAAGTTCATACTCTGCTTTACATTTTTCTTGGTTGCATATTTCAGTGTAGTTTTGTGGTAGAGAGATGGGAATTTATTGCAGCTTTTCAATATTTTCCCTCTTTTGCTGCACAGTTTATTAATACAGGAATTACACCAGAGAAGTTTATTTCCAAATTTACTGTTACATTTACCCTTAAAATATAAAAAGAGAAAATATCCTAATTCTAGATATAATTTGATCAGTTGACTTTTACACCCCACCCTCACTCCAGCTGCCCAAGATTACAGCATATGAACATTAAACTTGATTTTGTCCCAGCTGAGAGGGCTCCCACATTACCAGCAGTGTGTTAAGGGTGAATGACTAGATTGCTACATTTGGCTTAGGCTATAAACAGGTGTTTTTGTACATGTAGGCTTTAAAAATAAGGCAAAATGAAGAAAGCCATGAAAATGCTTAGCTTCTTACAACTGCAAAGTTACTAGCTTGTTTGTTTTCCACTGGCAAATGTTCAATGGAGTCAAGATGTCTGCAATTGAGGGTAGCTGTGCATTCTTTTCTGAGTGAAATTTAAAAAGACTCATTGCTTAGTACATTTCTATGGAGACAAGCTATCTGCAGGTGCAAGCAGGTAATCTTGAGAATTCTGCATATTCTTTGCTAATGGAAATGCAAAATTTAAAGGTACAATGACAAGCAGTTCAGTGGGAAAAATAAAGTTTGAAAAGATGGAAAATTAACAAGCAGTAATAACCTTTCTAGCAGCCTTAATACTTCAGTGCAGTTAATAGAACAGTGTATACTTTAGTTTTATTTAAAGATAGCCAATGCACTTTTTCTTAAGGCTAAAAGTTAATGTTTTCTGAAAACACACATTTTTTTTCATATCTCGGAGAGGAAGAGAGAGATAAGAAAAAAAACAGCATTCAGTGGAAGTGGGAGCACAGGCAACAGCATGTGCTTTAGCATGGGTAACCTGAATTTTAGGTTAGATAATGCCTGTAGGTACAGCCATCAGTGTGGGTCAATTGTTCATTCTGGTAGGTTAAACTTTATGTTTTGAAGATTTATTTATTTATTTATTGACATTTGTTAACCAGGTTAGTCCAACTGCGATTTTGTCCCATTTTCAGTGGAGACCCGAGGAGAAAAGCTCCAGATAGTACAATAAAACATTACAGTAGTAGACAAGCACAGCAAACAGAATAGAAATAAAACTAGCATTACAGTAATAAACAATAGAAAAACAACACTAACAACAGTTAAATGACAGCAAAAAAGATACTATGTAACTGTACTAGTGAGGCAGAGTGCAGAGTGTGACAAGGATCAACTGAGAGTGATTCCAATGTGTGGGGAAGAGAGAACTATGTAGGGTCATAGCAGGGGCAGATTCTGGAATTGAGTAAATGTGACTTAAGTTTCTTTTTAAATAGTGGGGTGTGAGAAATTGAGCGTATGTCAAGGGGAAGTTTGTTCCAGGCTTGGGCCACAGAGTGTTTGTAGCGTAGCTTACCTACTGACTTATTTGGGTGGTAAATATCAAGCAGTTGTTGATTAGAGGTGTGGAGGGGTCTAGATGGGGCGTACACAGAGACAAGAAGAGATAAAGATGGACAGTAGGATGGTTTAAAGAGCATAGAGGGCAGCATGTGAAATTGGTAGAGATGTAGTAGTTGTGGGAGTTCTAGCCATTGTAGAGACTTTAAAGCAATACAGTGGTGCATGTTGTTTGGGGAGTTAGTGATGCATCTGGCTATTTTGTGGTAGGATTGTTGGAGTTTGTTCTGGGTAGTTTTTTGGATATTTGTGAGAACTGGAGCAGCATAGAGGAGAGAGGGGAGGAGAAGTGCTTGTCCTAGGGTGAGTCTAGCTTCGGGACTGAGATATTTTTTGTTTCGGTATAACAGACCTAGTTTCTAATGTGTTTTCTTTATGCATTGCTGTATGTGTTGATTGAATTTTAGTTCATCATCGATGATGACTCCTAAGAGTTTGGTGTGGGTGTCAGGTAGGATAGCTGTGTTATTACAAGACTTAATGACAAAGAAGGATTTATGATGAGTAAGAGAGTGGGGCAGAAAGAGTAAGAGTTTGTTTTTTGTGGGATTGAGGATCAGTAAGTTTTCTGAAAGCCATTGTTCAGTGGAAAGTAGAGCTGTTTGGGTTAGGGAGTGTAGGTCAGAGATGTTGTTGGCTGTAGAAATGATTGTGTAGTCGTCTGCGTATTGTATGAGAGAAGACTGATAGCATGAGGTGAAATGATCATTGGTGAAGATGTTGAATAAGAGGGGACCCAAGATTGAACCTTGTGGAACACCAGCAGAGATAGGCAGGAAAGGAGAAGGGGAAGAGAGCCATTTGACTGATTGTTTGCATCCAGACAGATAGCTAGCGAACCAGCTGAGGGTGGAGGTGGAAAGGTGAAGGTTAGCAAGTTTAGATAGAAGTAATGGATGAGGCACTGTATCAAAAGCTTCGGAGAGGTCAAGAAAGAGACAGGAAGTAAGTTTATTGTTGTCCAAAGATTCTGCAATGGTGTGAGTGAAGGAGAGTAGAGCAGTAGTTGTGCTGTGAGGGGGGTGAAAGCCATGTTGAGTAGGGGTAAGTAAGTTTTGATTGAGAAGGTGATGGAGAAGCTGAGTGTGGATACATTTTTCTAGTATTTTAGATAGTGGGGACAGAATGGCAATAGGTCGATAGTTTGAAGGGTCAGTGGATGCACATAGTTTGTCTGTTTGTTCCAAGTTACTAGGGGATGGGGGTGCTCTGTATTTATTTTTTTGTCTGAGGGTTTTCATTAAAACAAAAATCCTTGAAAAATATGACATAAGTTCAAATGGAGGTGAGAAGAAACAACTGTACAAAGATCAGCCTGTGAAACATCAGTAGTTGCATGTAACACAAAAGCAGGGAATACACATTCAAAAAACTGTGTATAACAGCTGGGAACAACAGCTTTTCTATCATGATAGTTGTGCTGGCCATATTATCCTTGAACATGAATGGCCTTACAGTTGTAGATAAAAAGGAAAGAGTATTGAATTTTATTAAGAAATGCAGAGTGCAAATAGCAATGCTGCAGAAGACACACTTGGAAAGATATGAGCATGTGAATTTGAGAAAGAGAGGATTTCAGAATGGCTATTCAGCAGAATATCAGGGATAGAGGAAATGGGGAGCAATTACATTAATTGCTACAGGGGCTTCAATAGTGATAGATGAGGATTTGAAAGACAAAAACAAAACTGGTAGATTTGTGGTAGTAAGGGGCTTTTGGTAATGGAAGAGGATTACAATGGCATGTATTTAAATTCCACCAAAGACTGCTATTATGGCGCTTAGGAAATTATTTGGAAGAAATAACCAGCTTTCAGCAGGGACTATTATGTATTTTTGGGGACTAGAATTTGATTTGCAATAGTGAGGATGTATCGGGGGAGGCACAGAAAGGACGATATATGAACAAGAGTTTATTTCTGAAGAAATGTATGAATATATTTGGTATGGAATATGAGAATTCAGTAGCAGGAACTCAGAAAGATTTTACACATTATTCCCCAGGTACAGTAGCTGGGCTAGATGAAATAGAAACTATATTTCACAGGAACATGTGCATTTAATTGAAAGCTTTGACACACATCCAATAACTATTTCTGATCACACACCAATAAAAACTATGATAAAATACAGGGTATGAAGTAAAAATAAGACACCAGGGCTTCCCTAACTACCTGTTAAAAAAGAAATAAATGTAAGGAATGGATAGTGGAAATTATTTGAAAGTTATTAGGGTAGATAGAAATATCCTCAGAAGTTATAGCTAGTGACTGGGATAAAATGAAAATGGAGTTTAAAAATAGGGTAAAGATAAAACAGAAAGAGATATAGTTAAGAAGTAATAGACATTACTTAGAGGAGCTGACAAAACAAACTGTTCTAGAATAAGGGGACTCTCACAGAACAAGAGGAGGAGCAAATGCAGTGTGCTAAAGAGAAAATAAAGGAGTATCTGATAATATGCATGAGGTTAGAAATATTGCAGTTAAGCAACTACTTTTGATAACAACTCCAGAGCACAGGAACCTTTAGCACAATGACTTAAGTAACAGAACATTGAGCTTACTGAGCCAATACGAGAAAGGAGAAAGGAGATTTTGCCAATAGATGACTGCAGTTAGGAGTACAGAAAATAGGCAAGAAGGGGCTGTAATTTATTGGAGAAACCTGACAAAGGAACCATGATATTGTGAGCAAATAACTCAAGCAGGAAAGGTAATAGAGTGGGATGAGGCCAAAAGACATTTGGATTGCAAGCTAAAGACTGCCTTCCCTACCAGGGCTTGATCTTAGAGTACAGGCAAAGAGAAAGGGATGGGATGATTTTAAGGAAAGACTTGCTCTGGTAGACTTTTTAGCTGAATCCAGAACAGAAGCAGATGTAAAAATTTGGATAAGTGGTGGTGGTGCTGCGGTAGCATTGTTGCCTCACAGTAAGGCGCTGTCCGGTTCGATTCTCAGTTAGAGCATCTTCTGCATGGAGACATGCGTGAATGGGTGTACCTTCATTGAAGGTTGTGTGTCAGGGCTGGTAACTCGGCACATAAAAATCAACTACCAATCATTAGCGGACCGGAGTTCCGCTGTGGCGACCCCTAACCAGGAAAAGCCGAAAGACACAACAGTAAGGCATATAAAATATTGCATGATAATTATAAGAATCAATCCGAGGAGGTTAGAAAAGATTGGAAAGAGAAAATGCAAAAGCAATTTACAAGAAAATGACTCCTAAGTAAGCAACCAAGTCTAGAAGGTTTATGATCGTTTCTTGGAAGTGTTTGCATAGGTATTTTTATGCCCCAAGCAGACTTCAAAGATTTTTTCCTCAGGAAGATAGCAAATGCTGGAGGTTTGATGGTTAGGAAAGAGGCAACCGGGAACATATATTTTGGGAGTGTAATGAGTTGGCAGATATCAAAAACTCCAACAGACTACTGTATCAGAGATATTGGGTGAGCAAATGGCAGTAAGTAAAGAAATGATTCTTTTGGGATACAAGATCTGAATTGCCTAGACATAGTAAGGCCTTTTTAAGTCTAATTCTGTTGGCTGCCAAAAAACACAATTACTAGAATATGGAAATCAAAGTCTATACCAATTGTATTTGAGGTATTGAATATTATAAAATAGATAAAAGAACTGGAAGGGGATCTTTAGAAAAGGGAAGGGGCAAATTACACAGAAGTAAATGGAACTTGTGGGAAGAGTACATGCATAATAATGTTCATTAGGAGAAGTGAGGTTTAAGGGAAGGCAAGAATTCAGAAATTTTTGTAATGTTGAACAGATAGTAGCAAAGAAAATACATGTCATGTATATTGTATTTAAATGGAAAAATGTTAAAATGGATTGTTTTCTTTTCTGTTAATATATATTTACCCATATCTTAAGTGATAATTTAATAAAAGTGTTTAAAAAAAGAGTGATATTACAACCTGTGAACCTATATGCCAGCACAGAGGGCTTCCGGTGATCACACTGACAGATGGCAACTAGAGAGTATAGATATTAAAAGTAAAAGTAGGACCTTAGATGAAGTGCTTAAGCCATTCCTGACTGCAAAAGCAGTAGCAGCATTCATTTCCATACCAGCATTCTGAAAATGGTAGTACTGCACTAGTGACCAATTGGATCTGCTGACTGAATCCCTAATACCTTTTGCCTGCAGCAGCTGCCCCTTTGTCCCTCCCTAGCTATGTTTCTGCCCCCAGTTGTGAAACACAGTCCTACTTAAAATTACTGCAAGTACTCTATATTCATCCTTTTGAAACATCTATTACTTGTCAAATAGTGGTTTTGATTGCTTTCCAGAGCAGTAAACTCTGCCAACAAACTAGATATTCAACATTTGAGCTGTACCCCATAAATACATGATTCTATCTGCAGTATTTATTGGGTCTCGATAATTAGCAAAAGATTTATCATCACCAGATTCAGTGAACCCACTTCATCAAGTTATAACATGGGGAATATGGGATTTGTCCCCTTGTAGAACCAATGCAAATACTCGAAAGGAACCTTCACTGAGTCAGGATTGATACATCTGTTACTATGTATTGCAACCCAATGAAGCATGACTCAGCAAAAATAGATGGATAGGTAGGTAGGCAGAGAGATAAATAATTAAGCTAGGTAAACAGACAGGCAGTTATGAAAACATAAAGCAAGATAGATAAGATAGACAGAGAGAGAGAGGGAGACAGACATGAAAGCATAAAACAATTTCAACTTTAGGTGAGAACATTTCATTTTTGGTCCTTTGGTGAGCAGTAATGAGTAAGCAGTGTACTGTAATAGAAAAGACCACTGACAAATGGCAGAAGCTTATGATGTAGTCATTACTGCTTGAACTACAAAAAACAAACAAAAAAACACAACAGTACTAGTGGTATTTTGTTCTGCTTCTGGACACATGCATATTTTGCATTGACTTGTTTGCAGGTAAATGAACATCCTTCAGTGACTCTATTTTACCATGACAGACGTCTAAAAGTTAAGTGTAAACACAAAATATACAAATACAATTTAGAGTGGCCAGTCAACCAGTATGTTTTTATGAGGCTGCTGGAATCCAAAGTACCCTGAACAGTTTTACATGAAGAGGGCATGTAAATTCCAGAGTGAGTAACCAAAAGTGAGGAATGAACCCTTGCAGCTGTAAAACTGAAACCCCAACCACTGTCAACCATTCTGTCCTGAGAATAATACTCATTGAAATATTTGTTAAAATATTTTAATACTTAAATCTTCTCTGTATAAAGAGAAACTGTTGATTAGCTCCCTGTTTCTTATTTCAAGCATCTGTTATATGAAGCTATTTAATAAAAGCATCAGTTTTGGAAGGACTAGTTTTCAGTGCTAAAGTACATTTTAGAGCTGTACTCTTCAGTAGTGCACATGCTTATTTTAATAAGGACAGCTGAAATCTGTAAAACATCTTTAGAATCATACCTACAGGTTAGGCAGTATATCAGAATCAGTGTATGAAATGTTGTGCAATGCAGAATGAATGACATGTCCACTGTTTGAAGTGCAGTGCAGAAGCCAGCTTAATGTAACAAGAAATCCATTCCATGTTTTCCAAAGTGCATCCTCAGCTGAAGAATGCAAGCTAATAAGCTTTGCTGCTCTCATATCAAGCAGGTAGAGGACGTCTTCTTTTGGCTGTCTTTATCCACAAAAGTCTGCAGGATGTCATGAACTGTGTCATATCACCCTCCATCCCTTCCCCCAGTCCCCCCAAAAAGTCTCTACTGTCCTTGGCATACACACACAAAATCAATGAGTTTCTGCTTGAAGGTGACCAGAAGACTGAAAACTCTCATTATGTTGCTGGTGACCAGCAGAACAAAAATAGATTTAGAGTACACTTTCTGGGGGGAGGGGAGGGGTTCCCTGCAGTGTGAACAGGATCTGCGTTTAACAGTACTGTGTTACAAAACAGCCATAGTGAGATTCCTGTTGCTTAGAGTGGAAAAAGGGAACATTACATGGAGGAGTGTCAGGTTTACCAGGTCAGATGCATGTGATTAATTTATAATCATTCTAACATCATGAAAAGCCTCTAAAATAAAACATTTTGTTATACAAAATTTGGGTTAATGGAGACACCCTTACAGCCACTGTTAAGTTCCCAGAATGAGATTTACTAAATCTAGTAAAAACTGTAGTATCGCTGAGAAACATTTTAAATTCCATTAAGGGCTGCAGGAACAGACAAGTTAGATTTTCAGGGTTGGAGGGATTTTAGATTCAAATATTATTTTTTTATGTGTAGGGCTATCCCTGCAACTGCATTACTGTATTCATCTATTGGTTGTTATCATCTTCGCAAAACCCCAGCAAGCATATAAGTTACGTCTATCATCGGTTCCATCCAGAGTATAGAGTGTAAGCATGAAACTAAGGCAACTACCTCTTCAGTCTGGAAAACAGCAGTTTAGTTCATCTTCAAGCAGAAGCAAGGATAACCTTTGTGTTTCTGGCATGTTAAAACATATGTGGGTCTCTATTGTAAACAACACAAATGAACTTGAAATAAAAAAAACCTCACTGCAAACTGACAGTTTCAGACAGATAACATTTACTTATACTGAACACACAGAAAAACAAGACTGTCACTTTACAACACCAGTTGTAAGTACCATCACCAAAAAAACAATTCAATAAATGAACTGAATGGTTTTATTTTGTTATCAATAATACTCATCCATTTTGCTTAAAAACTTTTGTTGGCTGTCAAATAATGATTTTCTTGAAACATGATTAAATTGGTATATGTTAATGTTCATGGCTCTAGTCACATATAAACATTTCAGTTTTGTAATTTTAGTTTCTGTATTTTTTGTGTAATGCCTCTATGTGGACATGTATGTTGGTTTTAGACATTGACACCTTTTCTGAAGACTGAAAAGCATTTTTTGGTATTTATTCATGCATTGGGTTTGTGTGGGGCTTATGGTTACTGCTGACGGTCCTCAGCATAGAAACAGAATTCTTGCTCAGCCTGCAATCACTACAGAATTCCTGATTTTACCTTATTATGCAAAATACTGACCAAGGGTGAGCAACCCACAGCTGCTCCTTATATAGACCACCAGCATCTTTGCAAAGTTGTAATTATGTAGCACATGAGATACTGTCAGAAATCCAGGAGTATAAAGCATGTCTGTATTAATAAACTTGCTTCCATCCTTGAAATGTATCTTGAAGTGGAAGCAAACTATACTTTACTAGATTACTTTGCTCTTCTAGTCTCCTTCGTACCATAAATTCCTCAGTTATGTGTCACTTTCTAAAAGATTTGTAGTAGTGCAAATGAGTAAGACCAATGACTGTAGGCCATGGAAAATGCTTTTTCTGAGACTGTACCTTGTGACTATTTTGGTTTCTAGTAGGCAGATGCTGTAGGTGTTGGATCATAGTGTGTGTGTGTGTGTGTGTGTGTGTGTGTGTGCCTGACAGCAGCAAGATGAATTACATTAATGAGGCCATTCTTTGAATTTTATTCATTTACTTGATCACGGTCAGACATTTGAGATATACATAGTCAATTAAGTGGCTGTAATTTGCATGTTTATCTGTCTGTGCAGGGGTTACAATGGGTTGCACAGTATGTATGTGTCAGCAGTGAGCTAAGCTGCAATTGATGAGGCCATTATTTATCTATTTTTCATTCAGTTACAACCAGACATTCTGTACACAGTGTACACAGTCAATAAAGTGCCTTTTGCTGGAGTAACTGGTGAGGATAGATGAACACGTGTGGTAATGGGGTTGCGATAGACTGCACTATATGTGTGTAACATCACTGGGCTGAATTACATTACTTTGGCCATTATGTATGTATTATATATTCATTTGATCACAATGAGACATACAAAGTATAAGTGGTTGTGACTGGAGGATGCATTTATGTGTGGGAGATGATGGGATGGACTGCACTGTTTGCAGAATGCAATAATACTAAAATTAACTTGTGTATTTCATTGGACCTCACATTGGCAAACAATGTTTTTTTAAATGTGAACCTTACTATAAAATTAAATGTGTGCCAATGGGGCAAGGATAGCTCCAGCATTAGCAAATATGGTTTTAACATAATGGAAAGTTCTTTTTACACATGTGGCATTTTACAGTAATTTGTTGATGACAATTTTTTGTGAAAAGCAAATTGCTGCAGTGTTATATAGCAGCACAGTTTGTTTTACATTTTACAAAATGTTAAATGAGCACCAAAGTGATTTTTTGATGCGGTTATTTATTTGAAGGTTTCTGAGGATTGATTTGAAAGCAGTTTATTTCAAAAACAAACTTTGTGAATGACTATTTACATTTCTAAAGTTATCATCCCACAGTTATGGAATACAATATTTTAAGAGCACAGTTCATAGGTTATAGGTTCATAGCTAAGTACTAGGCTAGCTGCCCCTGCAATCCATTTTAAGCGTAGCCAATATCTCTTTTTGTGTATTTGGTTATAGACTGGCCTTACCCATCCCATGGGTAATAATTATATATTACCCCTAATGAGAATAACTGGGATCATATCATAAATAATTTGAGGTTACCTGTACATGGGATAAGAATTTTTGCTGTCCATCAGTAGTACAGGAGGCAGTCCTGGGGTAAATTTTATATTTCCCATTCATAGATTTAAACTGCACTTGAATATGGGCAGGGATGAACTTTGTTTTATTGTCTGTGAAATATGCCTGTAGAAGAGATTTAGATCTCTAGACTGAGCATTTGACTTGCTATATACAGTAAACCTATGAGTAATAAGTCAGAGATGCTTGTATGCCAGACACAGTTTACCTCTTAGCAGTCTATAGGGTACCATGTATAGTAACAGGGCTTTGAGTCAGTCCATGTTGTCTAGGCCCTGTATCCTTTTAGTAAGGTATCTCTATGGGTGTTCCAGTTGTTGCATGTGTTTGAACAGATACATGCCAAAGTGGCATTATATTAATGAGTGGCCTAATGATGGATGAGTAAAGGGGGACAGTGACATCCTTAGATCTAGAAATAATCTCTTTGTTTATAAGTTGTGCAGTATAGAAAGACTTTCTTACAACAATGGACACATGTTGGTCAAAAGTCTACCCAGTTGATAAAGTAGCTGCAATTGATATATACAATAACATTCTGTCATAGAAATTGCTGAAAGATAGCAAAAAGTTACGAATGAGCAAATCATATGCAGGGAACATAGCAAGACAAACACAGAAGTGCTGTAATATACAGAACACAGTATGAGTTAGCTGACACTTGTGAAGACACTGTTTTACATTAAAATACTAATCTATATATAATTATATATATATATATATATATATATATATATATATATCCATATATATACTTATGTATGTAAACTTTTATAATGAAAATCTACAAATTAATGATACAGTTTGTCCCCTCCTACACCATTTAGTCTCAACACATGTAGCTAGACTAGTACTACCCAGCATCACCCACCCTATGACCTATCATTATGGATCCACTTTATATTGTCGAGCATGTTATCGAGTAACTGGAGCATCACAATTTCATGCTGGGAAAGGAACTACTGGGCCACCATGGTGAACTTTGCTCTTTTCTCTGCCATGGTGCGATCTCAGAGTTGGTAAATTTAGTTAGGGTGGGTGTGGGGGACAAATCCCCCAAATGGATGTGTTTGATTTGCTTTTTTTTTTCTGTGTTAGTGGACAAGTGGTTCTTTTCCTGGAGTGAAATTGTGATGTTTCCAGTGTTCGATAACATGCCATTTCGGCAAAGTTGTCTCAACGTTGTGAATTTCGCATAAGTGTTTTTTTTGACAATATAAAGTAGATCCATTATTACTGGTACATAACCCCCTCCACTCACTCTTTCTACCTTTCGTGGCAATAACAGGGATCAGTATTGAACCTTCACCATGATTACAAGTCTGGATCAGATGACCATGTGGCCTCTAATCATATTTGTCTCATACATAAAATTCACTTTATTCACTAACCAGCATGTCAGTGGCATTTACACACTCGTGCATACTGAGACTTTTTTTACTGATGAAATCCCTCTCATCGTTAATGTGTAGTACTTTCTTTGCTACTTTAGCACAATCAGTGATGACAGAACACAGTAACAGGGTTGTGATGTGCTGTAATAGGGCGGTGATGATTGCTAGTAGTCTGTAGCATCATAAAATCATTCTGTAGAAAAAAATCTTTATTCCATATAGGCAACTCTAAACTGGGTATTTAATATATGAAAGAATAAAAATGAATCCAAAACAAGGAATTCTCAAAACACATACATTTAAAACAATATATTGTAATGCCTAATTGTGAAATAAAAGAGGTACAGATAAAACATTTAATGTAAGGCTTCCATGCACATCCAGTGTTACAGCATATGCACCCCATCCAACTCTGGATATGCTAACCCGACAGCCGCTAGTAATAAAAAAAAAAGAAAATAGTCTATATTATTTTATGAAGTAAACTGTTGCCATGGAGTTAATAAATACTGAGTAGAATATGGAGGTGAAGCTCACAACACTGGGAAGATACAGAGGCCGCAGTCTCCAGCATTACATATTTTATTTTTAAGGTCTTTTTTATTAATTTCATTTTTATACGTTTAATTTTACTTTCACTGTAATTCATCAGTGTAACGTGTTATATTATTTCAAATTAATATATTCTGAGAATTCTACATTTTTCAATTTAT